>NW_008620956.1:22395-23709 GCF_000691845.1 Merops nubicus | reverse complement strand
CCCTACAAATACATCTGCTAATACTTCCCCATGTGCCTGGCAATACCTCTGTCTATTTTTTCTTCCAGGTGTGGGTTGGCAGGGCAGAATTCCAGTCAGCAGGTTGCATTACTGTATATATCCTTTAATTGCCACTTAACTAAGAGTTTAATAAGGTTAGAATTTGTCTAAAACACTCATTGAAATTTGTGGCACTATTTTTTTTTAAAAGCACTCAACAGGGGAAAAAAAACAAAACAAAACAAAAAAAACACTATAGAAAACAGTAGTTATCTCTGTGTTAGATCTTTCCTTGCTGCTTTGCCTGCAAATCATAACTGCCTTCACACTCCACAAAACCATTCTACTCCATCCCAGGACTCTTGCCACAATCAGCAGTATGGCTTGACTTCCAAGGAAGCTGCTTCAAGCATAGCAAGCCCTTTCTGGCCATTAGCAATTTGAAGAGGCATTTATTTTTTCTCTTTAGTATCTGATAGCTTCATCTTGCCAGAACTTTTAGTCCTCACATATACCAAACGGCCTACAGATATAATCATTTTGCCAATGGAAAGTAGCTTCTTTCTTTCCCACACCAGGTCTCCTGGCCCCACCCCCAGCCTAGCAGTAGCACCTCCATGAGAGAAAAGTGCTGATCTCCTGTCACCATGCAGGTGGGATAATTTTCTTGAAGAGATACAGGCAGGATCATGCTGGCAATATTATTACTGGAGTATCAGAACCCTGCATTTGCCCTAGGTGTGATTTTTGGGTACAGTGAAGAATGTTTTTGACCATTAACAGCACTGACAGTATCAATAGATATTAAATAATGAGACAATGACTTTCTCTTCCTTCCTCCCTTCCTCCTTTCCTTCCTTCTCTTTACTGAGTGTTAATTTCTTATTTCCTATGCAGTGTGGGGGAGCTGGTGTGTATGTCTGTCTCCTGGGAGTATCTATCCACCCATCTGCACGTGTCTACAACTGATACCACTTTCTGGGAACTCCAGGCACATAGCAGTGTGTGGTGATATGAGAGGAGGTGGCAGGCCACATTTCCTTGGTCTTTGTTAGTGTCAAATTAAAGACAAGGGTAAAAGGTTACAGCATGTTCTTTCTTTCTTACCTTTAAAAACTGTATTAAACTTCTTATGGAGGAGATAAAAGCTTAGCTGTACCATTACAGTCTGACCTGCCCTTTTAAATTAGACCTGCTGACACCTCATGGAAAATATGTGAAAGTGTTCTGTCTACTCAGTTTGGGCTATATAGTATGTATGTGATTATAGACACCTTCCTCAAAGGAAGGACTAGTTGAATATTTAATTTATCC
>NW_008620956.1:0-22364 GCF_000691845.1 Merops nubicus | reverse complement strand
CTGCTGACATTAGTTCAAGCATCAGGTTACTTGGCTCCTGATCTACCTAGATGAAGGACTGGGATTTGCTTAACGATCAAGATACCTGAACTGCAGCCTCCAGCTGTGCATTATGTTTTTACCCTGTGTTATAAATAACATAAATCTAGAGCATGACTGCCCATACAGGTGTGTTGACTGTCATTTGACACACCCAGACTGCTGGCAGATCTGATGCACGGAGTTGCACTGAAATGCCTGCTGGGAGAGGTGTATGGAGGCTGGGTGGGATTCACTACGGAGTCTCAGATGAAACCAAGTCCCAAGGGTCAGCAGCAGAAACATTCCCAAGTCAATAAAGTCAGTGCTTAGATGATGGTTAAGCACTTGGTTGACCAGTGTTGGCACCTGTTTGAAGAGGAGCTAAATCACTTTCAAAGCTATGCTGGCTGATGTTAGGGACCCAAACATCTACTGTACATACCTGTGCCTACATATAGGCACCTAAAGCTAAACTTGAGTTCCATGATTAGTGATGCAGGAAGGAAGGTGTGTCAGTACAGTGGAGATGTTTCAGGCACTGTAGGAAATCTCCAAGAGACACTTCTGGTTACTGAACTGCAGCTGAAAGGATCTAGGGCAAGAACAGTGCATGCAGGTGCTGTCTCACAGTGGGATTTGCCTAGCTAGTGGCAGCACAGTGCAATGGCACCTCTCTTTCTCTGTAAATCCATAAATAAGCCAAATTCTACACTGTAAATGAATGGAAAACAAGAATAGTACCTTCATGGAACTGAGTAGTGGGAATCAACTGACGGAGTCTCCTTATGTTTTTTTTTACTTCCAGAGATGACCATGGCCCATATAACAATAGGAGTCCAATTCTAGTCTAAAGTTCCTCAGCAAAATTCAGTGATACAAACCTTGTTCTGAAGATGCATCTTCAGTGTTTTACTGAGTGATTTATGTGTGGCTATTCATAACAGATAAACAAGATTTTGACCTTAAATTGAAGCAGGAGTAGTTGAACTGTCAAAACAAATTCCGGTATAATCAGATTTGTCGTTATATTAGAGATGAGATTTGGAAGGTATGGCATGAGAAATGATACAGCCATTGGTGGTACATCCTACTATGGACCTTCATAATTCAACTGAGGATCATTTTCTAAATCCTTCTTCCAGAACGGTTCCAAGAATCCAGGCCTCTGTCCTTTTAAGAGAGAATATTTTTGAAAATTATCAGTGACTATCAGTCTTTTCTTGCTGCTTTAAATCTGACAGTCATTCTTAAACACCCTTTTCTTTATAACCAACCACAGCCACCCATTTCTTTCTCTCTTACTCCTAATTACCCCTGTTTTCATTTTCCTATATTTCTGGCACCCTGTCTCATAGTGATGAGGGTGGTTGCAGCTGGCAGTAGCATTTTTTCCATGAACATCCCTAATTCTTGTCATCACCTAGCATCTGCTCAGTGGTATCCTGCTCCATGTCTTAATCTCTAACTCCATTTATCCTTGGGGTAGACATCTTCAAGAAGATTTCTTTGTCTGCTCTATTCATATCAGAAAAGTGAATCCCTTTAGTAACTGTGATTTGATCTGACACATACAGCCAAACCCAACTGTTGTTCTGTTCAGCAGGCAGCCACACATTTCTTACTCAAGTGTGTTAATTCACTGTGGTGGTCTGTATTATTTCTGTACTGAAGACCTTTTGATAATGTCATTATAAATTGTGTGTGTCTAATGAGTTGCATTCATGGAAATTGCTACATTAAAATAATCCTCTTTAATCTAAAATACTTGTTTCTTATCACCATTTTTTAAAGGAAAAACAGGTCAGAAATGCTTTGGCTGCACTCTGTTTTCGAATATAGTGCCTATCACTGAGCTTTTATATATGATATGAAATTATTTTGGTCCAATGAAGTAACTGGGGTTACACCAGTTCATTCTAACTGAGCATACATCCCTGGCTTCTGGTTGCACAGAGTAATTAAGCCTTATAGAATCATAGAATCATAGAACCTTATGTTACAAAGCAGTAAAATTTAAAAAAAAAAAAAAATACATTTTTCCCTTACCAACTTGTAATGAGAAAGAGAGTAGACAATAAAAGATAAAACAAAGACCTTCAGCAGCACTGTGTTCCTTCTGCTTCCAATAGCTTGAGATGAGAATTGTCACTAAGCTCTGTTAGAGCAAGAAACGTAGCTCATTAAAACAAAACTCTGGTAGTTTCACAGCTACTTCTTTATGATAATAGTTGAGGAGACTGCGAGCACTTCTGGCTTTGGGGCCCAGGTTCAGATGATTACAGGGATGTCCACAGTTTGAAATACTAAATAGGTTAGATTAAATACTGATCTGAAAAATAAAATAATTTTTAAAATCCCGAAACAAGGAAAATAGGAACAATGCTTTTGTAACCTAAAGCCGTTTCCTGTAGAAACCATTAAGACAAATACAACCCTGAATCCTACACTGGCACAGATGGGAACTGTAGGGCAAAAACTGACCTATGCATCTAGAATAAAAGTTCTCACAAAGGCAATTTGTTTTATTCTTTCATAGGCTTTGATTTCTGACAACATTCTTCCTGAAATCGTGCAAATGCATTCTCTTGTGAAACCTGTCTGTGATGGTTTGGGAATAAAATCTTGGCTCCTCAGTTATATTTGTTATTAAAAAATAAAATAAATATAGATATATAAAAGGAAAACCCCTCAAGCCTAAGACTTTAT
Organism: Merops nubicus; assembly: GCF_000691845.1. NCBI lineage: Eukaryota > Metazoa > Chordata > Aves > Coraciiformes > Meropidae > Merops > Merops nubicus. The sequence goes on along the minus strand of NW_008620956.1, from coordinate 19,637 downwards.
TTCAGGGAAAAAAAAAAAAAAAAGGGAAAAGAAAAGATAACTGTTTATAATGTTTCTTTTCCTTTCAAAACCTTATACCTACATTTAATCTGAATGATGTTTTTACCCTTTCAAAGTCTAGTTCTGTTGTGAAAGTTGATCTTATTTAAGGAAGGTATGGGCCAGTTATAGAGTCACTGAAATCCTTGATTTCCATATAAAATTTGCTCACCTCCCTTAAAAAAATTAAGAGCTCCAGAACAGCATAGATTTGGACAGCCAAGTGGCATTCTTAGCTAGTCCTTACTCATCCTTAAAGGCCAAATTATGTATTCGGGTCCTTTTAGCACTAATGGATTTGCAATAGTAGCATAATATCAGGTCTGGGGAATGATGAAGCTGTAGTAGAAGTTATAGTCTATCTTTAAAAAGTGACATTATCGGTGAGGCACAGACTGAAACCATATATTTCTTCTCATAAGGTCTTCCTGAAATGTGTTTAATTGTCAAACTATACATTATTAAGACATAATCTAGGCTTCAAGAAGTATTTTTTATTTTTTGTGGTGGGATTTGGGATTTTCTTTTTTTTCTCCCACACTTTTCTGATGCTCTATATTGAGGTCAGTGGCCCTTGACAGACCCTCATTCAGCCACTTTCTCACTCCCCCTCCTCAGTGGGGCAGGGGTGGGAGGAAAAGAAAGTGAAAAAAACTTGTGGGTTAAGGTAAAGACAGAGAAATCCTGTATCAATTACCACTGTGGGACAAAGTCAAGACTCGGAGAAAATATAATTTATTGGCGATTAAAACAGATTTGGATTGCGAGAGTCAAAGACAAAACAATACACCACCTTCCTGCACCTTCACCCCCTTTCCCAGGCTCCAAGACACTCCTTCATCTCTGACTCTCTGCCTCCCTGCCCTGAGCAACACGAGGCAATGGGGAATGGACGTTGCAGTCAGTCCATAACAGTTCCTTCTCCTCACACTTTGCTCCTGCTTCTCCATGAGCTGCAGTTCCTTCAGAGGATAAACACATGCTCTGGTGTAGGGTTTTTCACTGACTGCTGTGACAGTATCTGCTCCACCATTGTCCTCTCCATGGGCTGCAGGGCAATCTCAGCTCTTCCCCTCCATCTTCACTAACACTGGTTTCTGCAAGCTCATTTCTCACACCATTTTGGTTTGCTTTTGTTTTTGTTTCTTCCCCACACAATTGTGTGGTGGTTTTGCCCTTTTTGAATTATATTTTCCCAGAGGCACCCCAGTCTTGGCCGATGGACTCAGCTTTGTCCTGTGGTGGGTCTGTTGGAACAGGCTGAAAGCAGCTGGAAATGGCTGTGTCCAGCACTGGCCAGCTGCAGCACTCCTCATAAAGGCTGCCCTTGCAGTGCCCTGCTGCCAACATTTTGTCACGAGCACACTTAAATCCCGTGAAAGAATATAAAACTCAGATCAATCTGAAGAGGACAAGGCTGAAACAAGCCAGAATAACAGACTTCAAATACATGTTAAGCAAATATTTTTCTGGGAGGGTTCAGGTTTGGTTATTTTGGTTCAAGCCCTGGGGTGGTGGGACAACCGTATTCCCCTTGTGGGTCATTGTGCAGCACCAAGTGTTGGTTTTGAACCTTAACTATCATGGGCATGCTGAAATTCAGAAATTATGAAAGTGTGACACATATAAGCCTAATTTTTATGAAGTTATGTGAGTTTTCTGGCTCTTCAGTTGAGTTATGAAATACTTATTTTATGATAAGAAGTATTATGAACAGATCTGCTTTTATAATTTATTTAGTGATGACTGATGTAACAAACTAGAGGGAAAATAACCCTGAAAGTGCATATTTTACTACCAACAATTGATCAATTTACCTTAAAAAAGTTGTTGTTTGTTTATTTGTTTGTTTTCTGATTCATTTAAGAGGTTAATGGACTTATCCAATTGCCTGCAATTTTATTTATGAAAGGGTTTTGAGATTAAGTTTTACAAGTATTCTTTTTAATTTTCACTAATGCAGTGACCATCTACATGATCATCTGGATATCATGAACGTATAAGGCAGTCAAAGAGTAAATTAAATTTATTGGGAATTTTATTTCTTCATGGGCAACATTTCACAGAACAGACTTCATGTTACTTATTCAGGAATCCTGCTTTGACAGGATTTTCTGTCAGAAGTACTGTCTCATGGAGTTTGTTGTAGATGTGAATGACAGGAAGGTAACAGCATTATATCCTCCCATTTTTCTGATCTATATCACTTCTTTTCCAAGAATACTGCTAGGTTCAGTAGGAAAGAGATGAACCATGTGCTACAGCAAATTAAGAATATGTCTGATTGAAACAGGTATGGGAGATACTGTTTAGTTATAGTTTAAAGCCCACTGTTTCCCCTTCTTTCAAAGCATGAACTAACCCTGTCTAGAATCAAAACATATTTGAAACTGTCTTTCTTTCTATCCATCTCTTCATCTCTATGAATTTTTAATGAGTTTTCAGTCAGTCTTCAGTTTTGCTTTTCCCTACTGTAACAAAATATATGGCAAATCCTACCCCAAATCAGCATCTTATTGGTCATCTCAATCATTTTCTTCCATAGCAAGAGTGATTATTTGTTCAAATATTAGCTGAGATGGCCAGGCAAAGAAAAGAATTAAGGCTTTTGCTTTTACTTTTCAATTTTTTAATAGACAGGATTACTGTAAAATGAAGATGCTTATCAAAGCTGTCACTATACTCTAAGGCAAAGCCATAAACTTTTAATTATGGGACACTATACAAAGTCATGAGCTTTCAGTAGCTGGCCAGTATCTCACCCACAATCTGAATTTTTCCTTTTGAACTACATCTCTTCACAAGATGCCCAGTGAACACTAAAAGGACATGTCAGCATACTTAATATTTAAATCTGATCCAAATTTGCTAGAGTCTTCCAGAATATTTTCAATTAAGGTAAAGCACAGACTTCTTTACAGTTTTGTCTACTACTTTATTGTGAATTAAACTGTGTAGTCTGTTATTTTAATTTTTTAATTACTCAGCATATTCTGAGCGATAACAAAGACATTAGCCCTGCATTTATTGTGTAAGTTCTACATTAAAAAATATGCCATGAAATAAAGTACCTGAAAATAGAATCAAAACCAAGATAGACTTGTCAGTTTTCTTATCATGGTAGGAGGGGCGCTCTTTCTTGCATAAGACTACTTTTCATTGATGGCAAAACTACTAATTTATAATTTTTTTTTTCTATTTTTATCTCTCTGTGTTGCTATTAAATGTAGAAGTGGAAAAGGATCATAATAAGAAAATCTAACTTTTGACTGTAGGATTCCAGTCCATTAAGTTTGAAAACCCACACATCTGCCTTACTGACTCTAAATAATGTTCTGCTTGATTTTTTCTGGTTTAACTACCCCCACTGTGTGAGAGAAAGGGAAGATGCATTCCCTCATATTTATTTCTATAAATACCATGCAGGTGCCAGTGTTACAGCAGAGCAGGTATTCTAAAAGATTTGAATACTTACACACCATAATTCCCAGTTATAAACAAACCTTCATGTGTGCAAAAGAGAAAATAGTCACCTATTGCGATTTATTTTTTCTTAAGACTTTTCTGAGACTCTTCAAGAATAAGTCATGACAGTGAGACATGCATGAACTTTCAATTCATACCTTCATATAGAAGTATTTTTTGGTATAGTTTTTTCCCCTTTTGTTCCCTGGATACTTTCCCTCCTATTCATCCTCTAAGTCAGAGACAAAGCATGTAGAGTCACTATTTAAATCTCATATAAATGATTAACTCTTGAATAATTAATACTTTGTATAGTTTCTGGATCAGATCCTACTGTAAGGACCTCAAGTTTATTTTTATCCATATAAACTGTTTCAGTATATCAGCCATCTTTCTCCTATAACCAGGAATTTTCTAACAATGTGAGGCTAAAATATATTTACCATCTACATTTCAGTTGCTTGAAAATTTTACTTTTTTTTCAAAAGATCTTCAGAAACCTGATATTCTCCAACTTGATACCGACACTACTTTAAGTCTTATCTTATTTGAAGAATTGAAATCACCTAAAATCCACTGCTGTTTCATCCATAGTTGCCATGTTGTTTGTTTTCTTTAGATCTCTTAACTGATATTTCAGCAGTCCTGCCACAGAGATCTGGCTAGCTCTCCACTTACAGTCTGTCTCTACAGTCCATCTTCTCTCACTTATGTGTCTATTGATGCTGAAACAATGAATAATCAGAATCCAAAACTGAAAAAAAAAAAAAAAAAAAAAATGCAAGCTAATATTTTTGCATCAAATCAGTTTCTGTGTTCAGTGGCAAAAAGCTGTATCTTGTATCACACATTCACACTCTTTGATTCATCATCACCAATGACTGAACAGTATCCACAGTAGACCCTGTCTGGAGACAAAGCCCTGGGAATTTCCAGGGGATTTGTAGTGAGGCACCTTGTGACTTTTTGTTGTTGTTGTTGTTGTTTTTTTCCACAGGCTTTCCCAAATTGACAGGTTCTTTGTATCTTCTACAGATTAATAATGGACTCAGTTCTCTGTGTTTAGAAAGGGCAACTGAAAAGAAAGTTCTTTGTATATGAAGTTGTGAATATCTGCTTTATAGTGCTCACTACTTTGTTAATTATATCATAAGGTATGTGTTCAGAATATCTGATGTCTGCAGTAGAATAAGTAAATGCTTATAGGTCATATAGATAAGTAGCTAGATAGAGATCATTGTATCTCAGGCTAGATAAGAAAATGAGTTTTGATTAAAAATGATTAAAATTTTTCTTTCTATCTGTGGTTACTTCAGGATGAGGTTAGTAAGACATTGCCAAGCTTCACTGGCTAGATTCAGCCGTCTGAAATTGCACAGATTTGTTTTACAGCCTGTTCTGTGGACCAGCCACAAAACCTTTTAAATCATACATAGGCTTTTCAATTATTTGAGAAGAAAAAACAAATTAAATAGAACGAACAGAAAAGCTTTAGAGATACTTGAGTTAACATCTTTTTTTCTGTTCTCAGCTGAAATTTAGGAAGAAGTTGCTATTTACAAATAAGACTGATTTAAAAGATCAAAACAAACAGAATATTACTGTAAAGAGTTTTACATATTATTTTTTGCATACGTCTATGTTGCAGAACTTTAATATATTAATATCTTCCTTTGCAGAGGAAAAAGACAAACATGGTCATCTTGATAACAGCTACTTATACTAACACTCATGCTAGAGTCTGCAATACATAGGCCATAGAAAAAGGACACTGTGAAGACTGGGGACATTGTCCTTTACTGCTAAATGCACTGACAAAAATAATCTAAAAATACATCTTGGGTCTACAGAGTTATTTTGTCGATTTCTTATTCTTTCTCCCGCATCTTTATACCCTGTATTCTGTAGGAATAAAAAGTTCTGGAAAGCTTCTGAAGGCATAGAAAATTCTTGATTGTTCAGTTTTAACAATGTCATATTTGCAGACAGCAAAGAGTCAATCTCAACATGAGGTGCAGACGAGTACAAGCTGTTAGTGTATATAGCTCTGATAGCTACTTCATTGTTTCTTCCTTGTTTTTTCATTGCTACTTCAAGTGATCAAAATTAGTCAAAAATTTTCCTTGGCAAGGAATTAATAACAAGAATTCTTCAACTCCAGGCATTCAAGTAGCTTTTTCAATAAGCCCTAAATGGTGATAGTTTGCAAACTCTCTTTATGAGCAGGATCTAAGAACAGGTCAAGAAGGAAGAACTTGATCAGTGTTTGAGCAGAGCTTTCATTACCATGCCAAGGATGTCTGATAACAGACAGTGTGCCTGAATTAATAGTTGATATAATTTTTAAAATGCTTTTTATTGAAATAGGCACTTGTAAACTGCAAACAATGATATGTAGCATCTCTTATGGTGAGAGATTTTTCTTCACCCAAAGAATCAGTGTATGCACTCTTCATTGTTGTCCTCAGAAGTAAGAGACTGAAGAGATAGTCCCTTGAACCCCTGTAAGAAATACTCTCTCATGATTGCTTTTCTGACCTTTTCTTCTGTTCATATTTATATTATACAGTACTGTTAATGTTTCACTGGTACTTAACCAGCCTCTATTTCTTTTTCTTGATATAAGCGCATGAATGTTCATTGGATACACAGGAGACATTATAGAAAAAAATAGATTAAAAAACTCCAGAAAAAAACCTTTCTACTTAATTTTAGGCACACTTTAAAAATTCTTCCTAGTGTCTAATATAAATTGACCCTGCTTGAGTTTAAAATCATTGTCCCTCATCCTAGCACTACACACCCTTGTAAACAGTCCTTCCACAGCTTTCCTGTAGACCCCTTCAGGTACTGCAAGGCCACCTTGAGGTCTCCCTGCAGCCTTGTCTTCTCCAGGCTGAACAACCCCAGGTCTCATCCTGTCATCGTAGGAGAGCTGCTCCAGCCCTCTGATCATCTTTGTGGCCCTTCTCTGGACCTGCTTCAACAGGTCCGTGTCCCTCCTGTGTTGAGGGCTCCAGATCTGGACACAGTACTCCAGGTGAGGTCTCACCAGGGCTGACTAGAGAAGTAGACTTGCTCCTTCGACTTGCTGGGCACACTGCTTTTGGTACAGCCCAGTACATGATTGGCCTTCTGGGCTGTGAGTGTGCACTGTTAGCTCACGGCCAGTTTTTTGTCCACCAGTGTTCCCAAGTCTTTTTCTGCAGTGCTGCTCTCTATCACATCATCTTCCAGCCTATATTGATAACAAGTATTGCTCTTACAGAGGTTCAGGACCTTGCACTTGGCCTTGCTGAACCTCATGAGGTTCACATGACCCCACTTCTCAAGCTTAGCCATGTCCCTTTGGATGACAACCTGTCCCTCTGGCATGTCAGCCACACCACTCTGCAAATTTGTGGAGACTGCACTCCATCCCACTGTCCATATAACTGATGAAGATACTAAATGGTCCCAACATGGACACCTGAGAGATACTACTTGTCACCCATCTCCATCTGGACATCAAGCCATTGAACACTACCCTCTGGATGCAACCATCCAACCAGTTTCTTATCCACTGAACAGTCCACCCATCAAATCCATACCTTTCAAACATAGAGAGAAGGGTGTTGTGAGGGACTGTTCGAGATAAATGACATCCATTGCTCTTCCCTTCTTGACTGATGTAGTCACTCCATTATAGAAAGCCACTAGGTTGGTCAGGCAGGACTTGCCCTTCATAAAGCCATGTTGGTTATATCAAATCACTTCCCTGTCATGCATATGCCTTAGCATAACTTCTAGGAGGATCTGTTCCATGATCTTCCCAGGCACAGAGGTGAGGCTGACAGGGCAGTAGTTCCTGGGGTCCTCCTTTCTACCTTTTTTAAAAATAGGTTTAATTTTTTACCTTCTTCCAGTCACCAGGGACTTTATCTGACTGCCAGGACTTTTCAAATACCATGGAGTGTGGTTAGACAATTGCATCATCCAATTCCCTCAGAACTCTGGGATGCATCTCAGAAGATTCCAAAGACTTATGTATGTTCAGGATCCTCAAATGGTCATGAACCTTGTCTTCACTTACAGTGGGAAGGACTTTGTCCCCCAGTTCCTCATCTTGTCATCCTTCAACTTGGGAGGTGGGAGGAGAAAGATTGCCAGTGAAGACCGAGGCAAAAACATTGTGGAGATCCTCAGCCCTCCCCTTATCTGTTGTTACTAGCTTGCCATTCTTGCTCATTGTGAGGAGGGGGAGGAGGGAGAGGGCACAACACTTTCTTTAGCCTTCCTTTTCTGGTTGACATACCCGTCAAGAAGCCTTTCTTGCTATTCTTTGCATCCCTTGTGAAGTTCAGCTCCAGCTGTGCCTTGGCCTTCCTGACCGCATTCCTACACAACTGAGCAGTGTCCCTATACTTTTCCCAAGATACCTGTCCCTGCTTGAACTACCTTTGCAGTTCTTTCTTGTCTCTTAGTTTTGTCAGTAGGTCTTGACTCAGCCATGCTGGTCTCCTCGTTTCCTTGCTTGATTTCTTGCACCTGGGGATCAAAAACTCTCATGCTCTATGGAAAGCCTCCTTAAAGATCTGTCAGCTCTGTTCTACTCCCTTGTTCCCAAGGACTGTTTCCCAGGGGGTCCTATTGACTAACTCCTTGAAGAGCTGGAATTTTGCTTTCCTGAAATTCAGGGTTCTGACTATATTCCTTGTCTGACTCATATCTTGTAGGATATGAGTCTTGTGAACTCCACCAGTGCGTGATCACTGCAGCCCAGGCTGCCTCCAGTCTTGACTCCTCTGATGAGCTTGCTTGCGTTGGTGACCACCAGGTCCAGTATTTCATCCCCTTGGGTAGGGCTCTCTAGTTCCTGGTATAAGAAGTTATCATTGAGGCACCCCCAGATGCTCCTGGATGTCCTACAGCTCATAATGTTGCTTCTCCAGCAGATGTCAGGGTGGTTGAAACCACCCAGCAGGATGAGAGCCTATGAGTGTGATGCCTCCTATAGCTGGAGTAAGAAGGCTTCATCAGTAGGCTCCCTTTGATCAGGCATCCTGTAGTAGATACCAACCACAAGGTTCCCCTTGTTGCCTTGGTCTCTAATTCCTATCCATAAGCTCACATCTTGCTCTTGGCTGTTCTTTAGGGACACCTCTTCACCCTCAAACCATTTCTTAACATAGAGGACAACATCTCCACCCCTTCTCCCTCAGCTGTGCCTCCTGAACAGCTTGTAGCCATTGACAGCCACGCTCCAATCACAGGATTCATCCCACCAAATTTCAGTAATGGCCATTATGTCTGAGCTTTCCAGCAGCAGGGTAGTTTCCAGCTCCTCATGTTTGTTACCCGTGCTGCGTGTGTTTGTGTAGAGGCACTTCAGATGGTCTGTTGGCTGTGTCACCTTTTTAGAAGAATACCTTTTAATTCCCTTGATGTGTTTCATTGGTGTTTCACTGTTGGCCCTGATTACCTCAGGAGATCCTGGATCATCTCTATGAAACTTTGACTATGCTACAGTCTTCAGATGGTTTAAATGGAGAACATCTCCTATGAAGACAGGTTGAGAGAGTTGGGGTTATTCAGCCTGAAGAACAGAAGGCTCCAGGGGAACCTTATAGCTACCTTCCAATACCTGAAAGGGGTCTATCAGAAGGCAGGGGAAGTTCTGTTCAGAAGGGCTTGTAGTGGCAGGACAAGGGGTAAGGGCTTTATGCTAGAAAAAGGTAGATTTAGGTTACACATTAGGAAAAGTTCCTTAATATGAGGGTGGCTGATCACTGAAACAGGTTTCCCAGAGAGGTGGTAGAGGCCCCATCCCTGGAAACGTTCAAGGTCAGGCTTGATAGGATACAGAGCAACCTGACCCAATTAGTTAGCGATGTCCCTGCTTATTGTAGGGATTTGGGCTAGATGGCCTTTAGAGGTCCCTTCCAACCCAATACATTCTATGATTCTATGATTCTAAATCAGATAAAAATTATTAAACTCATTAGGGCTCTGCTAATTAATGACAGTTTATGGCAGGACCTTTTATATTTGTCTGTTGGCTTGAATTTGCCAGAAATGCTCAGAAATTCCATTTCCATAATATATGGCCTCTGGTCTAATTTTGAAGCACATCTCAGTCTGTCATCAGTCATTATCAATCATAATACGTCATTCTATTCCTGGTTAGAAGTCAAAAATTCAGTTTAATGAAACATTACGGGCTTTTGTCATTCATTTCTCTTTTTCATGAAAACAAACCTTATTGGGTTTTTGTTTGTTTGTTTGTTTTGGTGTTTGTTGTTTTTTTTTTTCCCCCATCAAACTGAATAAAAAAAATTACTTACTATGCCTGGACTTACAGCCAACACCATAAATGATGGCAATCCATGTTTGCCTTATTAGTCTCAGTATCTTAACCTCAAATCTATTGATTCTTCTGAAGTAGGAGTCTCTGCATTTCATGAAAATACAATGATGTGACCTGATAAAGCACTTACACAGCAAATTAAAATCTGAGTTAATATTAAAGCCAATCCTTAAATGAAACAATTTTATATGTGCAGGAAACATATCAGGAATCTTTATTTTAAAGGTATCAAAATACTTGGTTTTATACTTTATTCTTTCTTATTACTTAAAATGGGCTTTTGTCTATGGCTGCCTATGAGTTTTAAAGACCTAAATAATCAAACAAATTAATATAAACAGAGAGGAAAGGACTTGGCATGTCTTGCACGTTTCATAATTGTATTCTGCCCTGTTTCAATTCTGTTTAAAACCCATGAGAAGTCAAAAATTTTATTACTTCTGAAGCTGCTCTTCTGAGGTGTAAAAATGTCTGTCCCTTTTTAAGAAAAACTGAAATAAACTCATTAAAAGTCCTTTCAGAGGTGTTCATAGTGCAATGTTGAACAGTTTATTGCTATTAATATTTTACTATGAGTTAGAGGCTTAACTTTGAAAAGTTTTATTACTTAGATACTAAACTTTCTCTTATAAATTAACATTCTTCCATGGAAATTTCCAGGGAAATTCTCACAGTTTTATTTTGAACTGACTGTTTTTGCATTAAAGAATATGTTATCAGTATTAGTCTTACTCATTTAAGTCATGGAAATGTGTGGTAAGAAAAAATTGGCATAGGAAGAATGACTTAATCAATAATGGATAATGGATAACAATTTGGCTGGAAGAGCAGACACAAGCTAGGTGGAAAGACTTGAGAAATTTAAGCAAACTGAGAAACAAAAGCCTTAATAGAAGTGAACTCCTTTGAGGGGAAAAAAAACCAAATCTGTGTTTACTGGCTTTTTTTCAGTTATATATACTTAAACCCATTACATTTTTAATGAAATGGAGTGCAAAGATGCACTTAATAGATGCAAAATCATGCAAAATAATGATGAAAAATTATGTAACATAGTACAGTGTCTGGTTGAAAAAGCAAGAAAACAATTGACCGAAAAATTACTTACTCATCTATAAAAGTATAAACCAGCACTGAAAAGGTGACCTGTAAGAGAAGAAAAAAATTGACATTGAGGAGAGTCCCTTTGAAAGTGTTTCTGAAATAAGTTTCCATTGCAATAGGAGTTTTATTATAGGGCTGCAGAGGGGGAATTTAATAGTATTCTACTAATGAAATAATTACATGTCATCTTTGGAGATTTATAAAAAAAATTGTCACTCATATTTCATTAATAAGTTTACTAATCTTCCTATGTTTTGCTCTATTTAGTTTGGAACATATGGTGTCGGGTACTCTCACAACAGTGGGTACTTTCATGACATGTAGGTAACACAGAGTCTGGATATCCTGCTGAGAGGGTTCTAACTAAAAAAAAAAAAGAGAAAAATCTCATTTATCCCAGACTCCAAATACAAAGGAAAATCTGAAACATACTCGGAGCACTCTTTGAAAGGCTTTCATTATGAGTTGTTTTCTTTATGCTGTTGCACAAATTTATCCCTAAGAAGTTAGTAGATGTTTATTGGTAGAAACAGGAATCTTCATTTTCACATTTCAAAGGCAGGTAAAGGTAATGCTCTGAAAGGTTTCATTACTACAACACAGGGGGAAAACAAACAAACAAACAAAAAAACAAACAAACAAACAAAAAAAAAAACTTAACAAAACCCCCCCAAAAACCACAGAAGTTCACAACTGCTTTTCTTTATACTTTAATGTATCTGGTTTATATCCAGATCATTAAAACCAGCAGAATCGTAGCTTCCTTTTACACGTTCCCCCTACCAGTATGAAAGTTACTTTCTTCTTTATCAGTCAAGGCTGTTATTTCCTTATAAATTTATCTGCTTTGTTTCTTATTTATATTAAATTAAATGCTTTCTTTGAACCTGATCATTAAGACCTTTATTTAATCATGTGTGAAATTCCCCCTCTGCCCTCACTTTTTGTTAGTGAACTTTCTAAATCAGAGACAATAACAGAAATAGAAATCTACTGAAATAACTCATTTAACTTTTCCACCTCTTTTTTAACTGTCAGCGACCATTTTTAAATAAGTTGCTTTCATTACTGTTGTGAGTTGTCTATGACACACTACATCTTTATTTGTATTCAAAAGCCACATAAGTTCTCTGATTTTATATACAAAAGAACCAAACTAATTGAAAGGGTTGAGCTCTGTGTTATGATTTTGGATGTATTTATGTTTATGTAGTGAAATAAAAAAAATCTTTTATGCAATCTATTCACACATATGAAAAAAGAGTACTAATATAGCCATTCAAAATAGGCAAATTATATATCTTTTTATGTGTAACATAATATACAATCAAATTGTAAACATAACTGTAAAATGTAAAAATGAAAGACGGGAGATAGACAGGAAAGGACATACAAAGAAATAATGAAAGAATATGGCTCAGCATAATTGACAATCTTTATATTCCATTTTATGCTGACTTCTGGATGAGAAATTGCATTCTAGTATTTACATTGGTGAACAGCATGTTTCCATTCAAAAAGCAGTGATTAAAAACAAACAAAAAAAAATCAGTTGATTTTGGACTGTGGTTCTTGGACTGCTTGAGAAACACAAATATTGATCAGTTGGAAGAGCCAATGAGAGTCGTACAGTGAGGCAAATAAAAAAACACATTCCTGCCAAAGATTATAAAGTAGAATAACAAAAGACAAAAAAATAAAAAAGTTAATGGCACTGCTTCAGGTATTTTTTGCCAAACATCTTTTCTTGGCCCAAGAAGCAAGTTCACCAGCTGTTTGTTTCTGCGATCCTGGTAGTTATTTTCTGACTAGTTGGATGAAAGTGCTTGAAGCCATTGGCTTTCTTCCTCCAATCAGCTGAACAAGTTGCATCTGACATTCATAGTTAGCTTGGAGTGTCTTAATCAAAGGCTACCATCAATTTTGCCTCGTTATAGGTAGCACACAGAAATGTGGTTGCTGATTTGGGCTAATTCTAAAATGTCTGTTTTTTAAACATGAAACCATTGCAGGGAGTGATGTTTAGTTATGAATAATTCAGTACACCAAGGCTAGATAGCACATTTTCTAGACAGTAGAATTTTATAAATCCTAAGAGTCAGTAGTCATTTGTAGAGATAAACAGCTTTTTTTTTCTGAAGAAGCTTACCTGAACTCAAACTCTCAAGCTGTTTAAATACGATGATCAATTTCAATATGTACTGAGTCAGTTTAAACACAAACAACAACAAGAACATGAAGCATTTAAGCAAACAGTAATGAAAGCATCTTTATTAATCTAAATTCCATAATCAATATTTCTTTACTTTGCCACACAGCAATGTTTTATCATGTTTTTCTCCAAGTTGAGTACAAGATTTTAATCCAAACTCTTGTAAGTGCAGCAAGTATGAGATACAGCCCTTATGCCACATATTTCTGTCAGAATGAATCAGGAACCAGAAGCCACATCTTTGCAACTTAAGTCTGGACTAAAATACTGTGCTCCACTGTGTAGCTACTTGTATGAGCACTAGGGACAGTAGGACTGAAAGGAGGTTCCTAGACCAATTGCTCTAGTCTCCAGACACTGCATACTGCATATCTCTTTGCTATCTTAGTTTTTTTCTGCCTTGAAAAGAAAAAGAAAAGAATAAATGCTGAAAAAGCCACTCGTAGTCTAGAATGTAGTGGCTAAAGTGTAAAATTACAAAACAAGTAAACTTGATGCTGGCATAGCTATTGGTGTCTCCACATAACCAATCCCTAAGAACAGAAACTCATACCAGGAGTGAACTTTGAGCAGCAGAATTAGTGAAGTCTATTTTCCTACAGATTTGAGTCCTGTACAAACTTGTGTACGGCTACCAAGGTGCTAACTGGGGCTGGCAACCCTTCTTGCTGCTGAAACTTTTATAATGCTATTGAACCCATTGGATTATTTGAAGCTTGGTCAAGAAAAAGCTCCATTACACATTTGCTCCATGTAATTTCTCATTAGGCTCACTGAAAAAGCCTCTGTCCTCATTTCATCCAAGGAATTCTGATTTGACAAAATTTGTGAGTTTTTAGTAACACTGAGATTTCTACTTAGATATTTTGCTTGGAAGATATTTGCCATAGGGTGGGATATAGCATATGAATATGAATTAAACATAGTTCTACACAGAACACATTGTTTTGCCAATGACCAAGCCCAACAAAAATGATAACACCAGCAGGGAGATGAACCAATACACAGACTGTATTGTAGACAGAAATGTTACTATATGAATGACCACCAGGGGTACAAACAGGTCAACAAGCTCATACATGATCGACGTCACCCCCAACGATCCCACAAACGACATGACCTGGCCCACAACAGGTGGTATAAACAGTGAACCAAGGTTGCCCATAGTTGGCATGGGAAACAGCCAGACCAGACAGTTAAACATATAAGAAAAAGGTGTCCACATGGCAACTCTCACCCAATCAACCCATGTTCGCAAAGGCCGAAACAGACCAGGGCCCAGCTCCAGGAGAGTCAGGAGGTCTGCCCTGAACCAGGAAGCTCTGGAGAGTGCACTCCACAGACAGACACTCCTGACTCCCTGCAAGTGGTCCCCGCTTTTATCCCCAAGCAGACACCTTTGTCAACTTAACTGTGCCTCATTTCCCTTATGGCTCCCCCTGCGGGGCCGGCCGCACCCTGGGGGGAAGCTATAAGGCAAACTCACCACCTCTGTATGAAGGGCTGTGGGAATCACCCATATGTCAACCTTAATTCAGGGCTTGGGGTTCAAACCCCAGCATTTCACACATACACGCACTATGATCATATATATGCATCTTTCAGTAAGAGAACCTTGCTAAGAGACTCAGACCAGGAGATGTGATGCTCACAGTCAAAGGTAGTTTATGGCTTGCTATAAGGCATCAGAAAAATAGTTGTGGTCAGCTGAAACTTACACTGCAGTATTTCTTTCATTCTGTGTGAATCTGAGTATTTGTAATAAAATTCAGAATACTTTATATGTTATTTAGGCTCTGATTTTTTTCAGCCACTCATTTAATCAGTTCTTAAGGATAGTTACAGTCCTATAACTCACCTGCTTGAGAAGAGAAGAGATGAGAGCAAAAATGATGAATATCCAAGATACTTTGATGTCAATGCACATTCATGACACTGCTTTAATTTCACATAGACCTTATGAACCCAAATTTTCTTGTATTCTTTTAAACCTGAGTCCAGACTCTGCACTTTGTAAGTCCTCATTTTTTATGTTCATAGAATCCCATACCAACATCTTCCACACAGGTAAAAGTGAATATTTTAATGGTTAGAAGAAGCAGATTTAATCTTGTCTTTTGATATTTCTGCTTAAAATACAAGTATTACTATGTAAGTAAGTGAGCCAAATGATTATGGGTAATTAACTGGTCAAATACTGCAAGTAATTGTTCAGTAGTCATATACATTTTGTGTAAGATTATACTATCATTAAACTACGTTTATAGTATATTAAAAGTCTTAGTGCAATTTAGCCAAGCACATTTTTCAACATTTCCTAGAGTCGTGCCTTCATGAACAGAAAATAATGAATACTGAAAGACTTTAGTTTAGCTAAGAAAGGTGTAATAAGAGCCAATATCTAGAATTTAAGATCAGAGTATTTCTAGTAAGAAATATAGCATAACACTTTAATAATTGATAAGTATTGGGAGTGATAGATTCCTTACCTCTTGAAGGAAAGTCTTGCCTCATAACACTACAAGTTATTGCATTCACTGGAAGAGTAACTGGGTTAAATTACAGTGCCTGTTACAGAAGAGGTCAGACTTTAATGTTCCTTATGGCTTTAAGATGAAACCTTCTGTAACACTTAGGTACTGTAAAAGGTTTTGAAATGCAAAGTAATACTGTGGCAGGATGTCTGTAGATGTAATAAATAACAGCTACCCATTTAATGTATTAATAAAAGAACTTTCCATTTTTATATTCTATTTTGCTTAGATATTTTCTTCATCAGTATGTGCATAGGGGATACTCACCTTCTTTGTTATATGGTTTTGGCTCCTACTAGTGTATCAATGTAATTTTAGCTAGTAGAAACATAATGCTGGGGGCTAGTGGAAACATTGTGCCTCAGTCTGTGATTAATGAAACATGCTAATTAGGATTTTTTTTTTCCAGCTTGGGCTCTAGGACTGTCAAATCTCTCACTTTGATCTTCACTAAATTCACTTCAAAAGCCTTCTAAAAGTTCTGTTAAAACATTTTAAACTTATCAGAAAGATGGGGGTTTAGTATGCCATTAATCCTCATAAAAATTTGTTTATGCAGGTCACAAATTTCAGAAATAAGTCAGTTGGAAAAAAATGAAATAATGCCCATTTCATTGTAATCTAGATTGTGAAGTCGCAGAATGGTTAACCCTTAATGGGTACATTGAGCTTTTATAGAATACATCAATCTATGAATCACAAAGCTCAAATGTTTCACCTCTGCATAAATTCACAGTCCATCAGCTCTAAAAAAAAAAAAAAAAAAAAAGAGAAAGTAAGCTATGCATATATTTTATTTCTTTCACTTTTTATGGCAAGGTAAGACTAAGGGTCTATTCACAGGCCTTTTTGCTCATGGACTATTGTTATAGCTTTGACTTACAAGTTGTCTGTATGGTAGAAAAGTGTATTGTTATACAGGATGCACATCAGTATAAAACAAGGTCAATATGTACTGCTTCACTAACACTATAATTTCTGGATGATATTCAGCTGGTGACTTGAATGGGGCATAAGAGGACTTAAATGTAAATAGAAAATTGATTCTAAATAAAAAATACATTCACCAGGCTAGTGTCTTACAATGTGAGAGAAATAGCAATCATAAACAAAAGATGCGAAGGATGGAAATGAAATCTGACAGTTCAGAGATATATTAGGGATAAAGCAAAGACTGCTAATTAAATCTTTATTTTTTTTTTGGTGCTATCCTTATATTTATTCACTTTTTATATCTATGTTTTTATACTATATGGGCAGTTACAATGTGAGTGCTAGTAAGAAAATCTCATGAAAAAGCTTATATTGTTATTGCTTGGATCAGTTGTGAATGCACACCATTCATATTACTTATAGAAATAAACGATTGGAGAAAAAAGCTTAGCTCACTCTTGACTTTGCTGTGCTCACAGCAAGTTTTAACAATTGCAAGATGATAAGCCGTGGCTGCAGCTAAACACATTTGTAAGCAATCATACATCAGTAAGGTCCTTGACTACTAGTCTCAGTGCATTTCAGTAATGTTCCGTCATCAAGATCTGACTGCTTTACAATGAGATCCTCTTCTCTCACCACAGGATATGGAACTGTGTGCTGTGTGTCTGCATAGCCTTCGAAGAAATGAATGGAATCAGAGTCATCTGTAATTAATAAAAGATTGTAGTGAAGAATTCTACTATGGAATGAGTGAATAGTTCCTGCTTAGGTTAATTGTTAAAATAATATGATCAGTAATTCTAACAGAATATGTTCCCAAAACGTAGAAATGCTGTTTTGCATTAGTAAGTATATGTTGACTGAGTATGGTGGGCTTGGGCTGAGAATGACAGTGCCTTTCATCGGTAAGCTTCTGCCTGGAGTTTTGCCTGCTGTTTTATTATTTATTCATACTATGGAAAGGAAGGAGAATGAAGATAAACAGCAACGGGCATGCACTGAATTGCCCTATGATTGTGCAAATGGATTCAATGTTAACATCAATGTTCAAGCAATTGCTATCATTCAGATTACATCTTCACATGCTATTATGTGATCTCGAGGTGCAAAATATTGAAGATATAATGCAGAAGATCTATTTTTAGGGAAGTAATAATTTCCACTCTGTCTTCACACATTCATGCATTATCATGGATAATATAAAATATTTATGTATATTTTAGCCTGTCATACTTAGCTAATTTTAAGGACAAATTCTGATGAAAGTTTTCTTCATTAATGATTTCTGGAAGATATGAAGATTTTACAGTAGTTTTGCCTTATTTCTATATTATATTTTTTCCTTAAGTCTGTATTATTAAATGATTTTCCTACAGTTTACAGGGCTATATAGAGCTTTGGTCTCATCCTGTACAGCTGTTCCTTTGTGGAGCTCAAAGCTAAAAAATCAAGAGCCTGGAATTTTTACATGAAATTCAGTGTAACCAAATTCCTAAAATTTATTTGGTTATTGCACTAACATTATAAATATATTAAGTATATTTATTGTCTGAGAGAATTTTCTTTATAGTAGCTCATATGGGGCTATGTTTTGGATATGTGACCAAAACAGTGTTGGTGACACAGGTATGTTTTCGTTATTGCTGAGCAGTGCTTACACAGTCAAGGCCTTTTCTGTTTCTCACACCACCCCACAAGCAGGGAGACCAGGGGTGCATAAAATCTTGGGAGGGGACACATCTGGGACAGTTGACCCAATCTGCACAAAGGGCTATGATGCCATGCTCAGCATATAAACCTGGGGGAAGAAGGCCAGGGGAG
The DNA here is from genome assembly GCF_000691845.1 of Merops nubicus. NCBI lineage: Eukaryota > Metazoa > Chordata > Aves > Coraciiformes > Meropidae > Merops > Merops nubicus. The sequence continues at coordinate 1,180 of NW_008620956.1, read as the reverse complement.
ATGTTCAGAGCATTGATGTTTGTCTTCCCAAGGAACCATTACGTTTGATGGAGCCTTGCTTTCCTGGAGGTGGCTGAACACTTGCCTGTCGATAGGAAGTAGTGAATGAATTTCTTATTTTCCTTTGCTTATGTGCACAGCTTTTGCTTTACATATTAAATTGTCTTTATCTCAGACTACTATTTTCTTACTTTTACCCTTCAAATTCTGTCCTCCATCCTATTAGCAAAGGAGTGAACAAGCAGCTGTGTGGGGTTTAGGTGCCTACTGGGATTAAACCATAACAGACTACAATTCTATGCTCCAGTAGAAAGAAAGACCATCATATCATTAATTAAAATATTGTGCTAGTCTTTTGTGTCCTTTTAAAGGAACACTGATAAAATATTTATTGGACACAAAGGAGGATGTAAAGGATCATGAGAGCTGGAAAAATGGTAGATATGAATGTCATTGTAGACATGTAATAAAGGTTCCAAAATAAAAATAATAAAAACAGGCATGCAAACACCAGTAGTGCATCAGTAATTGTTCAGAAAATGTGGTAATCATACATGTTGAGACAAAAACATTCAGTAATGATTTGTTGTCTCCAGTTATAACACGTAATAGGTTATACCATTTATGAGGTTAGGAAATCAAACCAAAGGTTCACGTTACCTATACTTTTTCATATGTGACAAGCTATTAGAATAAGCAGCTTTGTTCAAAAGCTCTTGGAATTAAGGTGTAATTCAAAATAAAGTTTTAGTAAGCTCATTCTTTTTGCATAGCACCTATGGGAGGTAAAAGTACTGACAAATGACAGATGGTGTCCTTTTAAATTGTGTTAGACTTTGGTTGTCCCATGAGCTTTGGATTCAGAGTTCTTTATAGAAGTGTGACATGAGGTAGAAATCATTTCCTTGGCTTCACAAGAAAAACTACATTTAGCAAATATGTTACAATCAAAACTTAGATAAAAGTGAAAAGGAAACACTCCTTATATATGCATACAAAAATTATTGTTAATGTATCTAAAGTTTTAGTGATCTAATCATAATACAGAAATGGATATTATTATTTATTCACTTGCAATGATAAACAGTTGCAATTAATAGTATAGCTAAGACTGACACAGAAACTTCACAGTACCTATCCCCTTTCTCTGGTGTAATATTCATAGAATCATAGAATCATA
>NW_008620955.1:2110-2468 GCF_000691845.1 Merops nubicus | reverse complement strand
TTGTTGGGTGTTATGCCTCCCTGTTCTGGAGGAGTAGGAAGCAACAGGAGTGTCCTCTGAGACCTGCCAGTATAGGGCTTGGTGCCTCTCTGGAGAGCTGAGAGACATGGGCTCTTTAGCCTAGTGATATGGAGGCTCAGGGCCTCCACACAGACCAGCTCACCCCAACACCCCACCGAGATGCTCCCAGAACTGGAGACACGGCTCTGCACGTGAGCCCAGGGAAGAAATGCCCCAGACATTGCATCATCCTAGGAAGTAATGTCAAAACAATAATAAAAAGACAGTATTTTATTAGATCTATCATCTTCCCATTACAACTAGGCAAAGGATGGGAGATTTTTACACAGGGGCAATC
>NW_008620955.1:724-1835 GCF_000691845.1 Merops nubicus | reverse complement strand
GCGTGTCCTGTGTGTGGGTGCATATGTGCTGGTTGTGGAAGGAGCTGTGTCTGAAGCTCTGGCTGCAGATGTCTCAGGCAAAGGGCTTCCTACCGTTGTGGATGCGCATGTGCCTGGTGAAGTTGCACTTTCTGGTGAAGCTCTCACCACAGTCACCACAGATGTATGGCTTCTGCCCAGTGTGGGTGTGGCGGTGCCAGGAGAGTGTAGAGTTTTGCCTGAAGCTCATGATGCACTTGTCAGAGACATAGGGTCTCTCCCCAGTGTGGATGCAGCGATCTTGGTGAGGTTGGACTTCTCGGTGAAGCTCTTGCTGCAGGTGTCAGAGGCAAAGGGCTTCTCCCTGGTGTGGGTGCGCATGTGCCGGGTGAGGCTGCACTTTTGGGTGAAGCTCTCACCGCAACCACCACAGATGTATGTCCTCTCACCATTGTGGCTGCGGCGGTACTGGGTGAGGTTCGAGCTGTATCTGAAGCTCTTGCTGCACTTGTCACAGGCAAAGGGCTTCTGGCCAGTGTGTGTCCGTATGTGATGGGTGAGTGAGGAGCTCTCAGTGAAGGCCTTGCAACAGAGGTTGCAGGCAAAGGTGTCCTTGATGGTGTGGGTGTGATGGTGACAGTTAAGTTCGGGCATCTTGGTGAAGCTCTTGCCACAGTTGCTGCAGATGTACAGGCTCTTACTGCTGTGCATCTGTGTATGTCTCAGCAGGTCCAAGAGCTGGCTGAATTTCCCCTTGCCCTCTTCACAGGTGTTGGGGATGACCACGGGGTCTGGTGCCTTCTCCTCTCCACTGCACAGCCCGTCAGCCTTGGAGTGGTGGTTACATAGGTGCTGGCTGAGGTCAGAGCTGTGGCTAAAGCTCTCACTGCACTGGCCACAGTCATGCGGTCTCTCGCCAGGGTGGACGTGGCAGTGCCAGAGGAAACTGGAGCTGTAGCAGAAAGTCTCCCCACAGATGGTGCAGGCGAAGGGCTTCTCACTGGCATGGGCACGCCAGTGGGCGAGGAGCTTCGTGCGCCACCGGAAGCTCTTGCTGCACCCGGCGCAGCGGTACGGCCTCTCACCGGTGTGGGTGCGGCGGGGGCGGGGGGGGGCGGCGCTGGCGCAGACG
>NW_008620955.1:0-633 GCF_000691845.1 Merops nubicus | reverse complement strand
GAGTGGCGGCCTCTTGCTGGTGTGGACGCGGCGGTGCCAGAGGAAGCAGGAGCTGTGGCGGAAGCTCTTGCCGCAGTCAGCGCAGGCAAAGGGTTTCTTGCCAGTGTGGGAGTGCCAGTGGGCAACGAGCGTCAGGCTCCAATGGAAGATCTTGCTGCAGCCGGCGCAGACGAAGGGCCGGGCACTGGGGTGGGGGCAGCCTTGCTTCAGGGGCTCCAAGCCAATTGGGAAGCTCTGCCCACACTTGAGGCACTGATTCTGTCCCTTCTGTGGAAAAGAAGTTCATCTTCCTCATCCTCTTCACTTACCTCCTCGTCCTCCTCCTCACCATTATCATCATCACTGTCATCATCATCATCCTCCTCATCATCATCGTCCTCCTCTTCTGCTTCATTCTCCTCTTTCTCTTTGTCTTCATCCTGCTTTTCCTCTTTACCATCAACCTCCGTGTCCTCCTCCTCCTCTTCCTCAGGGCTGTGCTTCAGCTCCTCCAAGTTGTTCTCTGGGGGGGCATTTTCCTCCGGGATCTTTTCCAGGGGGTTTTGGGAACTCATCCTGGCAGTAGAGGTCAACCCTGGGCCTGAGGTAGGGCCCTGGAGACCCTCAGCTGGGATCCAGGGACTGCAAAGGGAA
>NW_008620954.1:1102-26937 GCF_000691845.1 Merops nubicus | reverse complement strand
CAGCCACGTGCTGGCATCTGATCCTCCCAAAAGCTGGGACTGCTCATTAAGAGGAGTCATGGTGCTCATTGGTCTACAAAAAAGAAGAATCAAAACAGTAATAAGATTGAAATTTGGAGAAATGATGACTGGCAGAAAGCTTAGAAGAAATTAATTATAAAAAAAAATTAAAAAATGTAGTTAACGATTTGAGCGTTTGTGCTTGCTGGGTTTTTTTTTAAGCAGAATTTTGTTGTTTCTTCTTAACCCTAGACATTTTAGTTTTGCCCATTTGCATAGGTAATATCACTATCATATTAATTCACACTGCTCATAAAAGAGAACATCACAGAAGTGCCTGGAAAATAAAACTCCAATGAGAAGGGACCCATCAAGTTTAAATGGAAGTTTATATTGCGGCATTATGATACAGAGGCTTGCACATTTGTAGCTCCCATGGCAGAAAGTGAAACTCTGAACAATTAAAGCAGCACAGACATCCTGCCCTAAAGGACTGTAAGTATTTAAAAAAGCAGCCGTGACCTCTCTTTACTGGGCCTGTTTTCTATTTAATTTACAGTCTTTATTAGCCAACAAAATCTTGGCTGGATCTTAGTCAAAGAGATGAATACACGAGCATTTTGATCTAGAATTTGGGGCACTTCAAAGTATTCTTTACTTTATGATCATTTGTAATCAAGGTCAGAGCTCTGGCAGTAATTTAGGTATCACCTAAACATATTTATAATATACAAATTGCTTTGCAGTAGCATGCATACTATTCTTTCTCTTTTTTTTTTCCACAGTAAGATTGGAGTTGCAAATGCTCAGGCTCTCAAAAAGTTACTTCTGTAAGTATGTGTAGATCCAAGTAGCTTCATCTCTAAGTGTCTCTTATTAAGTTCTCCCAATGAGACACAAAAATGGAGCATGCATGTATGGCAAATAAAAATGCTTTGTTTTCATTGGTTTATTCATTGAAATATGAGCTTGGGAGAGTACTAATACCAATTACTAACTTTGTGAAGAGGGGAAAAAAAAGCAAAAAAAGTCCCTTAAAACCTTTGAAGACAAAGTTTTGTTCTTTTTGTCATAGGTTTGGGGTTTTTTTTTCTCACTTTTCCATATACTTTGCTCGTGCACCAAAAGTTTTCTGCTTTTTCAGATATAGGCAATTTCAGAAATGTCCCAGTCTTCAAGTACAGTGATTATCTCTCATTCCAGCAGCATCTTGCAAACCAAAAACTAAAGGTGTGACCCCTGTATTAGCACCATCATCTTGGGTTCTAGGCCCAGTTCTTTCTAGACATTACAGCTTTCTATAATTTCTCTACAGAGAAAACCTTCTGATTCTGCTACTGCACTTTGACAGTCCAGCCTTTTACCACAACTCAGAGATTCATTTGAACCCCAGCATTAAGTCTCAGTTACTTTGGCCTTGACAGACAGAGAGCTTTCCCATTCACTGTGACACTGCTGCAGAGGTGTATTTTCAAATTGAATATTGTATCATCTCCCTCTTCCACCATGCACTCTTTCATCAGTTTTGTCTTTTCCCCTGCAGCTGAAAATGTCCTATAGATGTTTTAAGGTCCACATAGGCTCTCCTCAGACTGTCCCTCTCACATCCATCAGATACTGACTGAGCAACATGCACCCACTACTCACAACAGATTTCATCACTAATGTCTTAAATTTTGAACCATACTCATTTTGTTTCCTCCTGTGAGGGTCCACTCCTATAAAAATCTATCAAGCTACTACACTTGCCCTTCTTCTCCTCCTCCCTTAAAACTCTGCTCTGCTGTGACACCTTAAAGAAAAGGATAGTGCTTAAGCAGCTGATGTGCTGTGACTGCATAGTGATCATAATTATCTCCCAGTTACCTTGTCGTTTCTGCCCCTCTCCCCATCTGTTTACTGTCTCATGTCTTTTGCTGAGATTAAAAACTCTTTGGGGAAGGGACCAGGGTATTTCCTGTGCATTTGGATACTGTCCTGCATGAAGAAGCTTGGGTTCTAGGCACTACTGCAGAGCACATAAATAAGAATTACTGCTTCTAAAGTAAATTCCTCTGCATTTTTGTATGCATAAATTATAGCCATATCCTGTAACCCATTTTTCAGGCTAAACAATTGACTTCAATGGGAGCTGAGCCAGGGCAGGAGTTGGCCTATGGTCTTTATTTAAAAGAAGCAACATAAAGTATTATTAATAATAACCTTAAATAGAGACTATCACATTCAGTGATGCAACCCTACCTGTGGATAAAATAAAGACCTTTCCAGAAGCCTTATGGCTTCTCTCACACTAGGCCAGGCTGCTTTTAAGAAAACTATTGTTCTGCCAGGGATAACAAGGTTGCAGTTATTCCTTGGTAATATTTCCTTTGTGTTGATCACTTGGAGCTTGGCAAAAGGGTGGTGAATACCCAGCAGCATCAGTTGTACACCACCCTGTCTTAGCCCAAGAGGTCTAGGGGTAGCTGTTTCTTCCCATTCACAGCTTTAATCTCCCACTAGAGCAATACACAGTCTTCTGGGGGCTATAGTTCTGAATTTTATTCTGAATTTTGTTAATATCCCCAAATACAGGTTTATCCATATTGCAACCCTGGTCCTAAGCTGCTAATTATAATTCACCAAAGTCTTGGGGAAACAATGTTTGGCCAGGAATGGAGCTTGGGAAGAATCTGAAGCTATTTGTATATGCCTGCATCATAACTGTTGGTGGGAGAGGTGGTTACAGAGGCCACTGTCTCCTGTACTGTTCCTGAGGAATGACAGCTGTGTGCTTCCTCCCCTGTAACTTGGAAGAACTGCAAAGGAGAGGAAAGCCAAAGCCAAAAATAAAAACATGCGCAAAAGCAATTAGTAAAATATGCCAGATTCAAGGAGCTGTTGTACTACTGGAGGCAAGCCAAAAATCTGTGGAAGTCCCCTATTAATGCAATGGCTTGGTTGTAACTGCTTACCCCTGTACCCCACCCCTTCCTTCCCCAGGTGAATCTTGTCTTGCATGTATAAGACAGACTACAAAAAGCACACACACTTTTTCCAGAATGATGTTTGATTTACAGGCTTTCTGCCTGAGAGTACTTTTTTTACTGTTCTTTTGCAAAGTGTGGGGTTTCCTAAGTTGTTGACATGTGAAAGTGACAAGTCCTTAATATACTCAGTAAACCCACTCTATATAGGCTAACTTTCTACTCAAATGGATTATTATTTCAGCTAAGGGTTAATCTTAAATAAACAGTCATAGAACAGGTTGCTTTCCACTTTCTCCCAGTGTTTAAGTCATTAGATGCTGGTCTATAAATGAACCTAACGTTAAATATCTAGGACTTCCTTATATAGGGAAAAATGCAGGAAGGGTAAGAACCTCCTTGCTTCAGATCATAAGACAGATATTGACTTTCTAGCACTAGGAAAAAACCTTCTGAAGGCATTTTCTGTTTTCCATGATGAGGAATAAGATGCTGAATTAGAAGCACAGCTGAGCCTGGTCTGATTCAAAACCCCTGTGGCATGATGAAACTGCTCAGAGCTGCATAGCAAAACTGCTCTGGTGGATTAAGGCACATATATAGAAACAGGAGTAAATTCCATGTTCCCTCCTAGCCTTTTACAATAGGATGTAGCATGTTTATCTAGAAAAGAGGGTTTGGTTTGTGGTTTTTTTGTTTTTTTTTTTCCTCAGAGGCCATAACTTGTACAAAATATATAACTTCATGCTGAATGCAGTATTTACTGTATTCTCAGTAATGTGCCCCTACACTCATATATTTGGGGGCTTCTTCAGTCAGTTATTTCTGTGTTATTGGGGAGAAATTTATCTAAACATTTTGAGTGGAATACTATGGTGTATGTAAAAATTGCCCATTCTTTCCTATTTGAGAAAAACATACAGTACTGAGTAGATAAAGCAAATTCATATTTATTTTAGATAATTTAGTCTCTAAAATCGATGTGAAAGAGATACACAGAATCTGACCCAGAACTGTGACTAGAAAATAATGTTATCCTAATTAAAAGCCATATAAGAATATTTTATCCAGCCTCAAATCCCTGACAAACTTGTACAGCTCAAATAATCACAGGATTTGCAGGCTAAAGATCTAGTAAAAGTTTCATGGAAAAAAAAAAGATCCCTAATGAATTCTCAGTGTTTTTTAATATTGTGCCTCTTCAACGACAATGATGGCTTTTGGGGACTCTTGCTCACTTATGGGACATGTGGGTCATTCAAAATCTTGAATATTCATTATGAGATGAGCTGGAACTAGCTATGCAATATGTTTGGTTGAAAACTAAATTTTATGTAAATTCTACCGTGATGTTTTCTGGCTCAGTTAGAATTCATTCTACTGTTTATCTTTATACTAATAATGATCTCCTGGGCTTCTTTTTAAGCATCTCTGTATAGTTGTTTTTTTTTTTTTTTCCTTTAAAATGAAAGATGAAGATCCAAAGAAAACAATTTTTAAAGATAGAAATAGAAACACTAGGTGAAAGGAATTAGCAATGCAGTCTTTGCATATATTATGCAGAAATCTTCTGCAAAACTGCAGGTCGGAATTTTATTCCTAGGACATTAACCATTTCACATTTGAACATTGCTTCTCTGGTTCCCCATATTTCAAATAACCTTTAAATCTGCTTTTCATTTCTATTTCTGGATTTTTTTTTTTTTTTGGTAGTATTTATTAACATCCAGTTCCCTGGAAGAAATAAAATCTGTGGCATAGCTCTGAAATGAGAATTAACCTTGATTACTACAGTAATTTACTAATCAAAACTGGAGACCTGCTAATCAAGCCTGAATTACCAGCTGCTTGATTTTTATAGTGACATAACCAAAATTGAACATTTGGTAAATAAGAGTCTTATTTATAAGGGGAAGAAATTGGCATATGGCCATATTCCTCTTAATATATTTATCACTATATTGTTGTGATTTCCTTATCTGCTGATGTAGGCATCCCCCTTCAAACTTAACCCATCCACCTGACCCCAGAAAGATGAGCCCTGAATTTTAGATTACCCTAGAACTGAAGTCAGAGTAGACAATCTCACATTTTAAGAGAGGTTTTCTGAGCTACCTGTTGGTTTTGGGTGAGGGAGGAGACTGAGTAATAACATGTTGCAACAGCCTTAGGTTATAGAGTTGCTTAGAAAGCACCCAGGAATAAAAGCAGCAAAAAAATGAAAACAGAAACAAGAGGAACAGAGAACTGCCAGTAAGCAGAGAGCTGGGAAAAGCTGCAGGAGGAAATAGCAAAGAGCATCCATGTGGGGCTGGTGAGCCTGGGGCTGGAGGGGTGAGACAGCTCTGGAGAAGCAGGAGGAGCAAGGAGAAGACCCAGGGGAAATGGTGAGAGTGAATCACCCAGGCTCTGCTGCAGGAAGCCACCGACTGCTCCTGTGAGTAAGTGCATCGTAAGTGGACAATGTGCCAATTATTAGAGCCTATCTGATGGGCCTGGGATTTTTAAAGTATTTGTCTGGTTTCCATAAGTGCAACTAATTTCATGGTTTTAATCTTTTTTTTTTCTTCCCCAAGTCTGATTTCTGTTCATTTTTTCAGCTCCCAGATGGCATCCTGTATCCACTGACACAGAAAATAATTTCCCAGTATTTTCTTTAATGAATGACCTATTATGAGCAAGCAGGAAAAACCCCATATTGTACAGTTCTTCCATAGAAAACCTGATAATTAATATAAATGGAGAAAAGCCCCTAAAATGGGAATCTTTTTTGTTGTTTGAGCTGCGGATGGTATTTCATTAATGTAGCTTGTGCATTTAGAAGAAAAAAAATCTGTTCAAATGATATTGTCATGGCTAATTGTGCTGTTAAAAAGGTAAAGAATGGAAACACAAAAAGATTATTTCTAGAATAGTGTTTACAGCAGGAAATTCTCAGCTAGTCAGGCTCTTTCCCCATTCTCTGGATGTTACTTTAGACCTAACCCCTTATTCTCTCCGTTCTTAGCATATACTAAAGCTAGTGCTGCTTCCATTTTTCCACCATCTTACCAAACCTCAAATGTTGTTTTTCCCTTTAAATCTTGAACGTACTTGTGCTGAACAGGAATGAAGAAGCACAGGGATGGATTAAAATACATTGAATGGCTTACAGCCTCTTCAGACCTTGGAGAAAGTGTGTGTATAGTGACTGTTTAAAGACAAGCCTGCAAAGCTGCAAGGGAGCCCAGCTTAGCAGGGGCCAGCCTTGCGTGCAGCCTGCACAGCCTCACGGCTCTCCTGCAGCAAGTGCAGGCCCATCACGTCAGGCAGCAATTAGAGCAGCACACTTTAGCTACTTGGATTAACTGACATTTCTTCAGAGTGGTTTTAAGTATCAGGAAAATGTGAGCAACTATACGCTGAAACGGAGAGTGCTGTTCCTAACGTTGTGTATTCTTGGCAGGAGGGACATCCATGAGTCTAAAGATTCCAGATTTTAGGGATGGATCCTGTAAGTACACTCAGCAGGCAATGACTTAGACCATTTGGAAGGCCAAAGAGTGAAATAAGTGGATCAGATGGAGTTAAGCAAGAGGGAATATTTCCCTGTGACAACTGGAAGAGGACTCTGCTCTGCTCCACTTTATGTCTCTGCTCCTCCCTGAAGCCATGTCCATGCATCCAGAAACTTTGTATCAGAAGTGCTAGGTATTGCCTTATGTGTTTAGGATGACTTTTACACCCCATCAAAACTTTAGAAGCCAAACAAATCCATCTGGAAATTTGGATTATTTCAGAATGCCCTGGGACACAACAGGAGCTCTGCAGAGAAAAGGAGCATATGAGGTCACTGAGGAGGGAGCACATGCACAGAGGGAGTGATTGCTATGGAGGAAGGCTGAAAAAAGGTAGAAAACAACAACAAAAGTGGTGACAGAAAGCCTGGGAAGAGGAAGCAAAAATGGTAAAGTGATACCATAATGCTTTACTGGCTCTAAAGCAAGAAAAAATTATGAAAGGATTCGTTTATTCATTTTCAGTTAAAGAAAAAAGGTAGGGGGAAAAGAGGCAAAAAACAACAGCAGCAACAAAAAACTAACAAAACACAACCCCAAAAAACCCCAAACCAAAACAAAACAAAACAAAGCAGCCAGAAGATAGAACATGTGAAGAAAAAGGGCAGCAAAGGAAGAGGAAATGAAGAGAGAGGAGAAACAAGTGCTGGTGGATGGTGGGGGAGGAGGGAGCACGGAGAGATCTGACATACAGGGCTTTTAGGTAAGTGAATTTTATTTGTATATGTCATTTCCTACTTTTTATTGCATTTCTCTGGCAACTATCCCATAGTTCCATAACCTATGGGTGGGTGGGAGGAGGTGACTAAGAAGGAGAAGAGGCAGTTTTTGGCAGATTATTGACATGCCTCGAGTCAGGTCATTCCTTGTGGTTGTCATTAGACAAATGGTGAAGAAGGGGTAATGGGGCAGGTGTTTATGAAACCTACAGGCTAGAGGGGGGCTCAGTTTTCAAAACCTGACTCACAGAAAGAGAAAGGCCCAAATGATTCAGTGCAGTGAAAGCAATGCTGAGCAGCAGTTTCAGCACTGCAGGGGCCACGGGGACCTATTTTGGGTTTACAAGACTGTTCTCAGCTGTCAGAGATGCTTCAGTCTCTTAGCAGGCTTAGGAAGGTGGACACTGCATAGTTTTCTGTATTGTTCACTTCCATTTTTGCAGCCATGAAAAAACCCGTTTTGTTGTTTTGTTTTTTTTGTTTGTTTGTTTTTTAGTGCAAAATGAGATCCTGAAGTGCAACTATGTGGCAAAACATGACTTTCATGGCAAATGTTCTGAACTCTGAGTCTCCATCTTTTCTGGATACCTTTGTTTCTTTTTGCCCTCTGTTTGACTCTTTCTGGCCTTTTTTTCTAATTATCTTTAATTTAAAATGGAAAAACAAATCTAAAACCTACTGTGTCAAAATTATTTAGGATCCTTGAAAACTTTAGAACCTATGCAATAGCTGCCATCCCTAGTCAAAGTGTCCATGTAGAACAGTGTATTCTCTCTGAGAGTGAGAAGGAGCAAATGCCCAGGGAGAAAGTGTATGAACTCTGATATATCACTCATCCAGAGCAATCCTCCTTCCTGTGTGTGCTCCTGCCCTCTGAGGATTGGTATCTTAGACATTTTTTTTTGGAGACTGCATGTTGATCATCACGGTTAGTTGCTAGTGATGGATTTTGTATGATTTCATGTAATCCCTTTTGTGGTCCCTTTATACGTTAGACCTCCACACCATCCTGTGGCCATGAGTTCCACAACTGCATTTTGCACTGTAAGAATAAAGTACTACTTTTATTTGTTATAAAACTAATCCCCAATCATTTAATTGTGGGTCCTAGTCCCTACATTTGTGGGTACCATTGCATAATGGCTCTATAGGTTAGAAATAAGGCTTTTGAAATAAAAAAGCTGTCTTGCAGTTTTAAGGCCCTGTGATCAGGCAAGTTCCTCCTCCTTTTGCAAATCCTTCCATAATAAAAGGAAAAATTCCCAACTCCAACTGCATCCTGATGAAATTAGAATTAATGAAAGGAAAAGCAGTTTTGTGGTGTTCATATTGCACAGATATCTCCTAGATGGTTCCCTTCTCACGTCCCATCACAGTGCTATTGTTGCTTCCATGGGATGTGAAATAGTCTATTTGTTATGCCATGGTCTGTGGCACAGATGCTAAATCACAAGTATAGTAATGGAAGAGTGTGTTCATTGAGTTCTCTGCAACAGGAGGAAGGGGAAAGGCCTGATAAGTTATTTTAAAAATAAATAGGGCTTGACTTGAAACAAGACACCTGAGCATGGGCAGATAGCAATATACAATGGGGTAGGCTAGGGTATGCAGAAAGCAGTGTGGAAGGATTTGTTCTTTTCCCTGTATTTCAGCCTGCACAGGGCAGGAGGGGGTAAGAGAGATGAAGTGAGGCAGGACCAGTGTTTCCATCGCCCTGCAGAGAGTAGTTATCCACATCTTCTCTCAGCAGCATCTTCCAGCTCTGTGTTATTTTCTATCATTCTCATCAGATTGCTTTATGGAGAGACAAAGAACATATTCCAGGATAAAAATTAAAATAATAATAAAAAAAAGTCACTGTGTGTGGCAGCATTTGGAGCAGTGGTGAGAGGTTAAAAAAAGAGTTTGACCCTAACCTAACCCAAGAATCCAAATTAATGCAAGAGAATTTAATGCAACCCAAGGTGTGGTGGAACAAAGACTATTGAGGGGGTCTCATTTATATTCAGTTGTGCCAGTCAATATTCAGCACTTGAAAAGAAACAACAGTGTAATGGTTTTCACTGCGTTGTATGAAGTAACAGAACAATTTTAACAACTATCACAAAACATGTCACAAATCAATTGTATTGAAAATATATTAGGTTTCTTTAAAAAAAAAAAAATTGGAAAAGGAAGCAGCACAAGCAGGAGAGACAGCACACAAAGATTTACTTCTGAGTGCTACAAAATATTGAACTAAAAATAACATTAAAGATGAAATTTGCAATGAATCTCAAGCTGCTAAATTCCCAAAGGCTGGGTCTGCCAAAGGCTCTGTTGGTTTCCTCTGTTCTTTTCTGTCTTTATTTAAATATTTTATACAGTTGTCTATGTTCATGTGTAGCGCGAACTGTCATTTATATTTCAGTCCACTCTAAAATGGATCTTAGACTATCTCAAGCTGTGCACTGCAGTGAGTAGTTTTGAACTGAGAGGTAAGTTGAAGTGGTAGGGACAAACGAAGACTGATATTTAATGTAGTTTTTGTGTACTTATATTTTGCTGTCATGTATTTTGCCTTAAAACTGATTTGTAATCGTATGTGTTTTGTGACATTAGGATAAGATGGGATGTGAATAGGGTTTCCATTTAGCAAATACATTGGTGTATTTTTGTGTCAGAGTGGTTTACTGTGGGAATTCTGACCTTAGAGTTTAATGTTTAGCAATAACAACATGCAAGTTTAGATCTGCAGCCTTAAGTTCTCCTCCCTGTGCTTTGGACTTGGCAAGGTAAACTTTTTAAAAGAAGCCACTCTTGAGTTTATTTCAGATCTGTTTCTGTGAAAGGCTCACAGGGTGAGCTAAATATCCTCACACCTTCATTGTCTTAGGAATACAGGGTGCACCTCAACCCAGAAAGATTTGGACTCGCTATGGAGCTGGGTCCACCACCTTGGGATAGACTCTCCCACCTATCTGATGTTGGAGGAGGAAGCAGAGGGACCTTTTATATCCCCTATAAAGACAAATTGTAGCTGTTGTGGTGGCTGGAGCACAGGGAATGTTGTCTAATTGCTCCCTGCAGGGTGGAAGACGCTGGAGCTGGGGCTAGAGGGGGCACGGCAGGCAGAGTGGTGCCTCCCACTCAGCCCTGTCAGCAGTGGGCAGGGTGATGGTGGAGATGGCAGAAGCATGTACAGTGCTCCAATCCCAAAAGGAGAAAGCATTCCCTTAAGGGGTGGTGCTGCTGCTATATCCTGACCTTAAGACAGTCCTGTTGCTGATACACAGTGCTATCCATTAAGATAAGAAATGTTAAGACATATTAAGGTGGGATGCTGCGTTGTTTTTACACCTGCATGAGGAAAACCAAAATTAGTAGTATTGGACTCCATTTCACCAGTTCTTATAAAGGAGAGAATTCTTAAGAAATTAGGTTGCTTTCTTGCTTCTGAACAGTGAGTCAAACAGAATAGAAATTTAAAATAATGGCTATTAGATTAGAAAGTCTAAGAAGCTTTTACTACTTGGGAGCTCTGACTATTAAGGAATTGATGAATTGCCATTGAAATACAAACAGCTCTGCAATATGATGGATCAAAGTTCATTTTTTTTTCCCTAACACAGAGTGAAGATGAGCAGTCTTACTCTTTGCCTAGCTTTGCAGATGAAAAACATTCCTTTCTTTTTATCTCAGTGATCAATTTACTAGACGAGCCCAATGTATATCTTGTGACTGTAGTAAAATTCTTATTCACAAGCCTTGAAGTAGTAACACAGCATGTAGGCATTATGCAAACCTCAAGACTGATGTCCAAAGAATGTAGTATTTCCCCTCCACATCATAGAGAGGCAAAGCTAATTAATTGCCTTTCATAAAGTGATATTTTAAAAAAAAAATGTTTTGGCCACATTATTAAAAAGTTAACTCTTCTAAGTAGTACTTCTACACTAAGAAAGACTGACTAGCAGAAAGACTTCAGCATGTTGTGTTTTAGCAGACTATATTCCATAGAAAGGACTGAAGTGACTGAAATGTTCACCTTGGAAAGTGACTTTAAACTCACAGTTGTTTTTTTTTTTTTACAAATACAGTAATTGCATTTCAATGTAGTTATAAGTGATTTTCTTTTTGTATAGGCTTTTTTATGTATTCTTAAAGGAAATATATAATTTGTGAAAATAAACTGTTTGGGAAAACATGTATAGATAGCTAGACAGGTAATTAAGGAAGCATTTGATTTTAATTCTGTGAATACTTACATTTACAGTATTTTGTTTCACATTACCCCTTCAGGAGTCTGCCACAGTTTGTATCTGACCACGAAATTTTTGTCTGCGTGGTGTCTTTCTTTGGAACATCAAGATTTACAATCTCTGAGCCTGGTTTGACTCATCTTGACATTGATGACAGAAGTCCAAATTTTGCTCTCAGAGGGCATGACTGGAACAGGTGAGATTTATTTCAGCCTTGCAGAAACAAATATTGTTTATTTTATATATAAAGTATGCAAAAATAAGATTAAGAGACTTTATGAACATTGCACAGTAAGTCTGTAGCACATTGTCATAAAGCTAAGGGTTTCTTCCTTCCTGACTCTCACTTCCTTGCTGTACTTTTGATAATGTGTCTGCATTCCCACAGCAATATTATTCTGGCACATGATAACGTAATAGTTTTGAAATATGCTTTTCATGCAATGTGTGAAAACATAAAATCTATAGATGTGCAGTATACATCGAGAGAAAAAGTCATATTACAATATGTAGCTACAAGCATAATAAATGGAAATTGATGAAAAGGGAATTTTTCCACTGCTGGGGATTTTAGAGAATTAGACAAATGTGTGTAGTTCAAATAAGGCAGAATATTCTGCTTCTTGTCATAGAAAGAGCAATGAACATGTATCAGAAGAGAAAATCAGCTGCCACTTGGTAAGTCCCCTATGATTTTTCTTGACTGCTGCTGTTTGGGCCCTTCCAAGTCCAGTAGCTGCTGTGCAGATCAGGGATACTAGCTCCTTTTTTTATTAGCCTGTCATTTGAAAGGACAATCTTGCTTAGCAAAACTAAAACTGTACCAGTACAATACCATCTCTTCAGAAATATTTTTATTTATTCATTTGCTTTTCAAGCATGAGCTAAATCAGTATAATTGTGAAGTTAATTCTTGGTCAAGTCTTTTCCTCTTGATGGCAGAAGAGAAACTCAGAAAAGTGACACTGAATGCTATTTTTCTCTTATTTTTCAGAGCCACTTTTTGCATAGCACACTAGCAGGTTAAGCAAGTCGTTGTAATTTATAAATATATGCTAGGTGGTTTTAATTCTTCTTATTATTGTTGTAGTAGTAGCAGTAGTAATAGCAGTCAGTAGTAATATTGGAAGCCCCTCTGTAATGCTGTGTACAAAGAGATCATTAAGAGACAGCATTCTGGAGATGATGCTCTATCTAACTGGAATCAGCAGGACATAGGAACTACTTCCTGCATGATGAATAACAAAAGAAAGGGTAGTTTACATTCTTTGATACATTTCTGCTCGATTAACCCCCAGTGGGATTTTACCCCTCCAGTCACATTTTTTTTGTTGCTCTAATCTTCTTTTGTATTTGCTCACTGACCTCAAGCATGTATTTGACTTGTGACCCTATTTCTGTTAATAAAATACAGGTCATCTGACCAGCATTCACACCAATGAACTACAAGGTGATGATTACCTCATTGTAAATGCTAGGAGTTGGCAACACACAGCAGTGTAAAGCTGGTGGTTAGGTGGGCTGAAAATAACCAGGGAAGGCAGCATGAGCAATTCTGAACCCTAGTTTCCAGACCAAACTAAAGATAATAAACTCCTTCAAAATATGTAATACTATCCATAGAACTGTGTATCTCCTTATATGTTGTTCAGCTATTAATTAGTTGATAACATTTAAGGGGGATTATGGCATGACAAAAACAATGACAGCTAGAATGTGGAAATTTTCAGTATCTGTATGGGTGGTAGCTTATAAAATCAAAATGACCTTATTTACATTTTAGGTTATCAATTATAATTATATGCCTCATGAAAAAAATACATCAGCACTCAGTGGTAATATTTTCAATATAGTGTTTTGAGGCTAAATTAACACTGAAAAGCATAGGTGAGCTCTTTCTAAGCAAAGTATTGTTTTTAAAGCACTAGAAGAAATGTAGACTCTTTTTTTTTTTTAAGAAAATGCATAGTAATGAACTTATTAATGCTTTCACCAAATCCTTAGACCATGAATCTTATGAAAAGCACTGTTAATTGTGTGTCACATGAAAAAATCATGCCAAAGCCATTTATCAGATATGTAATCTGTGGGTCTGTTTTGTGACAGGAAGCCATTATTTCCCCTGAAAAAACAAATCTGTTAAATTTGAACTATTAGATTACAGCAGGGTTAAGGCTGCTTCTGTGCTGTAGAGTCACATCAGGGTCACAGCCCAGTTCTAGAGATGTACTGCAAGAGCTTCATATCTGATTAAGACAAAAAACTGATAAAAATGTAATGCAGACTAACAATATGGAATTATCTGATGCAGTTTGGGGGGATAGGGGCAGGGGGTATAACATCATTCAGTTTATTTGCATACGTTTGTTCTTTCTGCTGAAATCAATCTCTTTGAAGGAAGCAAGAAAACTTTAGAAAAAGAAAATATTATTAATGCTGGTAAGAGAACACAGAAGAAAATCTTTAGTAAACATTTCTTTTCCAGTGTTGATTATCATTCCGTCTAATGTTTATTTTCATAATTTTCTTTGATCCAAACACAAATAACAATAAAGTTAGCTCCGTTTCTTTGAACTCATGAAACTATTCTGTGGCCAAATTTGGAGCAAATTTTTAAGTGGCTTTTTTGTTTTTCTCCCAAGCCACATAACAGATTTATAGAGTACATATTTGCATAACTCACACCCTCTCCTATATGGGAATGTTTCTATGGCTAGCAGTAATTTACTTCTTTCTGACTGTGCCTCTTTCTGACTTTACTGAAAAGGCTGAGGGCTGTAAGCATCTGGAGACATACTCAATAGCAGTCAAGGGAGCATCAGGGGTTCAGGGCTTTAGATGAGGCTCATCCCATTCTGTGATGAAAATTGCTGGTTTAAAGGAATTGACTGTGGCTCTGCTGGGCTGGCTGGTGGGTTGCAAACCCAGAACATAGTCAGTCTTCCCTCTCTGCATTTCCTTCCCAAACCTACATCCCAGACAGCAGGCAGAGAGGGAGGGCAAGGATGACAGAGGGTCAGGTCCATGCCTATCAGGACCTCTGCATTAGGAGGAGTCGAGAAGGTGCTGTTACTGCTTCTCAGTTCTGGACCAGAAACAAGCAGTGAGAGTACAAGTTGTATCTTCACAATCTTCATCCATCAGAAATTTGACAGACAAGTCTCTACTGTAGACTTAGAAACAACTACATTCCTAATTATAAATATTATGCAATTGTAAAATATGTACTACAATATTTACCATAGTGCTGGAAACTCTGCATTGCTGGAAGTGGTTTAGTCTCTACAGCCCTAACCAGGATGATATATAAAAACTCTGCTGAATCACAGATCTGCTTAGGACACCAAATCCACAAGATCATCTTAGGTAAAGCTGTTGACCACCTCTCAGAAAGCTGTCCTGCTGTGTGCCTGGCACACATCACATCTCTGTGATGGAACAAATATGTGAGCCTTGGACTAGAGCTAGCATGTATTCTGGCTGTTTGGTTCAGCTCTCCTGCATGCAAGTATTGTCTCTGAAAGTGGTGGAAGTTCTGAATAAAGGCTACAAATCCAACACAACTCAATCAGCTACAGAAAAGCTGTATGCTGGATAAACTCATTGTTTTTTTTTTAAATTTTGAGGATATGATACAGAAACGTGTGAAGTTCTCAAGTTCTGTAAAAATTAACTATTTTTTTTTTCTCTCCCATTAGATTCCTGTGTTTGCCCCACTGCTTAGCCTAGCTGAACAAGGGCATCCAGTCTAATGATTGATTGCCTCTCTGAGCAGGTCCAAGTTTCATTCTTAAATCAGTCAGCATGTGGTTAATGACAGGGACAAAACCAACTCTCATCACTCCCTAAGCAAATCATCTTCCCCTTTACTGTACACTTCCACCAAATTATGATTTCACCATTGAAATAAATGTCAACATTTCCACCAGCTTCAGATGGAATGGGATTTGGTCATTGGCTTTAAAGTGCAGATAGCCTGTTAAAGAGCTGATTTTAAAATCTAGAGGTGTGTAAGTGCTTCAAGAGATTATAAAAATAGAAATTTATACAAAAAAACATAAGGGCAGGTATTGCCAAAAATTGTCATTAGAAAATGGACATGTTTAAGAATAAGTCAGAATTAATCCCAGTGACTACCAGTGACACACATTTGATCAAGAATGAAAATCTGTGTTCTGAATTGCATAGAACAGTTTGGGCTGAACCCTTTTTTTTAAACAAACGCATACAAAAATGCCAAATAAAAACAGTTACTACCTTCTGCAGTTTATTCTGGTCAAAATAGGGTGCTTCTGGTCATAGAGGAGGGAGTCCCCAAAAGGAAACTAAGGGCTCCTGCCTAAGTGTGCAAGAGCCCTTCCCATGAACAAAAGATCATCACAACTACAAACACAACCAGAAAGCTTACTTGGTTTCTTTTTTTTTTTTAATATTATGAAAAGAGGAATACCAGAACTGATGCTGCAATCATTGTGTAGTTCACTTTCAAATATAAATGTACTCAGGAACACGGGACTGGGAAGAACCACATGCCTCTAGGCTCCGTTTCCTGAACTCCTGGCAACCAGAACACAGATTCAAAGCCCAGAAAGAGTCCACAGTAACATCCGCTGTGGAAGTCCCAAGAAACAAAGCTAGAAAAATTAGAAAGCCACAGAACACCTATTTCTTGATGGAAATGTGTGCATCAGTGTGCTTTCAAAACTTACAAGCTTTACGTTCTTACAAAATTTTGATTAAAAATAAGTTGAAGCGCTCATGGGATAGAAAAGCTATTTCTTCTTAAAATTGTGTGAGAGTGTTACTGAAAGAAATGGGACTTCAGCAGGTAGAAGCCAAGTCCCTTGTATTCCCTAGTCCCTGAGACTGCATTGCTTGATGGATAACTCAGACTAAACACAAAATTGTGCTCAGCGTTTTCCCCTCCTTCCTTTTTGAATAAATATTTGTGCTCTGCGTTCTGAGGAGGTGAGCAGAAAGGCTTGTAGACAGGTATAGTAACATCTGCCTGAGTCTGCAGAAGCCTGAAACAGCAGCAATGAGAAGTATAGTGCTTGAACACTAAATATGATAGCCTAGCTCAAAATAAATGAGAATCCATATAAAAATAAATAGTATATGGCTTACTGCAATGATGGCTCCATTTGGTGGTGTTGGTGTGGTTAATATCCAGTTAAATAATATTCAATTTAATATTCAATTAGTTTTATATTCAGTTAAAGTCTTTGCACTGATTGTGATAATATGCTTTGGCACTGATAGTCCAGGTGTCAGTGGGTGTAAAGCTTTTGTGGTGCCTAGCAAAGGATGGGACTGATACCCTAGCCTAGCTACCTTTTTGTAGAGTGTGTCCCTCTGGAAAATTCCTCTTCAAAAGGGTTCTCTACTGTGCTCTTCACATCTAGGGACTGAAACACAAGTTATGCCTCAAAGATCTTATGTTACATAGTCCCATGGTAGTTCTCCTTCCTTTATCTCCAGTAATTTTCCTGTGCTGGTTTGGGTCTGTTCCCTTACGCTCAGCAGGGGGTGGTTTTGTTCTTTTTCTTTGTTCCTATTAATTTTCTAATAACTACTATCTACTATATTCACGTAGCATCCACTGTCAAGCTACTAAAACAATGTTCGAGTATATAAAATCTCCCATTTAAAAATGGTAATAAAAGGGTTGTACTAAATAAATACATAAGCCTTCTCTCAGATCATGTACTAAGGAAACTGAACATAGAGCTAAAGTTCCCAGAACTTGGAAGGACAAAGGAACAGTTTACTAAAGAGCCTTTTCCCAACACTCAGAGCTCTGACAGTTCTTAGAGGAAATAATAAATCTTTCTCTCTGTCATTCTTGCCTAGGTTTCTTTTGTTGTTTAGGATTTAAAAAAAAAAAAGATTGGAGATACCACTTACAAGGCAGCTTCCTTGATGTTTGTGGTAGACCAACCAAGGGACAAGATGGTGTGTATAGGAAGGGGAGATGAACAATTCATCCTGTAAAGGAATTAAAACCAAAAGTGGAAATCCTTTGTAAGAAGAAGAGTGGTTAGGATTATAGCTGCATGCTTTCACTAATGACTTTGCAAACGTTTAGCCAGAGATAACCTAGAAATCCAGTTGCACTTTATTTAATATTCAGATAAGGACCATTCACCTGCTGTTAAGCTACAACATCTACAATCATTCTTTGAATACTGATAATTATATGAAGCAGACTCCCCTAGAGGCTGGTAGTCTAGTCTGGATTCACCTGGAATACAAAGATGAATAATATTGCATATTACATGCACCCAAGTAGTTGCAATTTATAGAAATGTCCATTTATGCTCCTGAAAAAAAAAAAGATCTGTATTTCCCTCGGGGTCTAGTGTGTGGTGATAAAAACCTGTGTGGGGGACTGTTTGAATTGTGACTCCTAGTGTGCCTGTTGTTGATTAATTAATAAACAAATAAGTCATTATATTTAGCCAGATATCTCACTACAAGCCCAGAAAAGAGAAAATGTTAAAAAAGAATTGTGTGTGCCTCGCCATAAGGAAGGGTTACTCGGAGACACATGAAATGAGTACTAGAAGTGGCATCCAAATGGCTCAGGGTAGAAGTGTGTACACGTTTTTTAAAAGATGAGTAGCATTATGAATATGCTCTCTTTGCCTCCTCCCTTCCTCCTCTTTCTCCCATCAGGTGCCTTGTCCTTGTTCTCCCCTCTCATTTGCTGATGGCTGATAACACCTTATCTCCACCAGGGAAGCAACCGGGAAGTTTGCTCCTTCCTCGCAAGACTGAGGGTATAATTAGAACAACGCACCTGCTCAGTCCTCCAGTGACTCAGTTAGTCTACATCCATGTCAAAATCCATGCTGTGAGGGTAATTTGATCATCTCACTTACTTTTTTTCATATACTTTATATGAATAAACTACCAAAACAAGCCTCTGTTGAGTTGGTTCGGTTTAATCTCACAAATTTGTGTCAACTCTTTGTTGCCAGAAAAATTTTATCATTTGATCTCATGGTTACACTTTAGCAGACTTGAGTATATATTTTATTTCACTCTCCAGAATATAAAAATCCATTTTGTGTCAAAATCATCCTTTTATTATTATCTATTTATATTTCAGCGAAACTTACAGGCTTCAACTAGGATCAGGGTCTTGTTGTAGGAGACAATACAGAAACACAAAATAAAAGAATTCTAGTCCCAGGAGCCTTGTAAGCTAAATAAAGGCTGGGAGAAAGGAAATATTACACCCATTTTACAGATGGGAAAACGAGGCTCTGACAATCTTTCTGTATGACGCAGTGCAATGTCTGACAGCAACACTGAAGAGAGAGGACTGAAAAAGCGACCGAGTCCTGGATGGATGCAAAAGAAAGGTGGATTTAAGCCCTATTCCACTGGCAAGCATCCGTGTGAGTTCAGGTAAGTTATAGGTGTACCCTGGTACCATCTGCACACAGAGCGTCTCAACGCTCTCTTGACCTTCTCTATGCCTTTTGTTTCCCAGCCCTCTCTTCAAAGGCAGAAGACACCATTTTTTTGATGCTGTCTTCCAGGCTCATAAGAGTCTCCCAGTACTTCCTCTAGCACTTAACAAAAATTTACCTCTAGCCCTGCAGTGCCACAGTGGTGTCAAATCTCTCCGACTGCCGCAGCTTCCAGGCTCAGCGGAGATACATCAAGGGTCTGTTAGGTTCTCCTTCTGGAGGGTCATGTCATCTTTTTGTCCTTGCATAGAGCCTGGGATCTTCATTAGAATGCCTTTCCTCATTCAAACTGCTCCTCGTCTGAGGCCCTGTAAAGTCCTGAGGAAGCTGTAGCCAACAGAGGGTTCACTCAAGACTGAGCGGTAGAGAAGCACTTTGGTATTCTCTGAAGACACAGCAGAAACAAGTGGAAACACTAAGTTCTCTGTCTTCCTTTCAAAGATGACTCAAGACAGGAGCAGAGACTGCCAGGAATGAGGATGGGCGTAGCAGTTTGCAGAGGTGCTTGTGTCCCCCCCCGCCCCCCAAATCTGCTGGGCTACCGCAGGCCATTGCAAAACAGCCTGCTGAACTGGGTCTGCAGAACTCTGTCAGCTAAACTTCTCACCAGCCTCACTGCACCACCACGTTGCCTTTTGACTGAAAAACGGTTCAGACTAATTGTCAAGGATCAGATAACAGGAAAATATTTCTATTTGACAGTCTACTATTTTTCAATTGTTCCTCTGTTACATATCTAAGTAAACATTTGTTCCACTTATCATTTCTGAGCAAAAGACATGAATCATTTGACTAGTAAAACCACAACGACAGCTGTTGCTTATTAGAAACAGTCATCTTGTTCAAGGGCCTGCTATGGAGGAGTTCTTCAGGAAACTGTTCTGGCTTTCAGTGCTTTACAGTGCCATGAAAGCAAAGTTGGAGAAATTAGGGCATTTTTATTTCACTTCTGTGGTTGGCAAAACACACAGGCACACACACACACACGGAGCAATCGCTACAGCTCAGCTAGGAGCCCCCGGGAAATGGGAAAATACTTGTTTAATACTCTTAATGCTATAATACTTATGTACTTTGTGATGTTTATACAGTTCTCTGCAATACGGGTCATACAAAAGTCCCTTTGTGAACAGGTTATAGCATTTGGGGTTTTGGATTTTGGTGTTGGATACAGTATTTATAGCAGTTATTATGCTTATGTTTCATCATTCACTGTTTCTCCGGGTCATAGGAACAAATTAATTCTGGAATTCATAAAATCCCTAGAAATCAGCGGTCACTACTACATTACTTTCAGATAAAGCTTCTCCAGTCAGTAGTTACAAAAAAAAATAAATAAAAAAGAAAAAAGACAAGTTTTAAAAGTCTGATCAGGATAGGAAAACCCAGGAGGGCAACTCAGCTTAATTGCAATAAAATACTTTTAAAATTAGTGTAAACAAAATAGGGAACAAAAGCTAGACCATGAGGAATTCAAGAACAAATAAGTGAAACTGAGTCAGGTTAGACATAAAGATTTTTCTTTTTCTGGTTCAAAAGCATTAGAGAGCATAAAGGCCAAAATCTGTTTGTTTCTGTGACCTATATGAAACAAAATTGTATTAAACAGAGACATAACAGGCATTTTATCAGACAAAATCACTGGAACAGTATACCCTGTACGATGCCCTTATTGTCAGCTTTAAAGGGAGAAGCCAAAGACTAAATGAGCATAGAGACTGCACTGATCCCAGCAGAGCAGAGGGGAGGAACATGAGCTGGACAATATAGAGAAGCTACCAAGTGGTCTGCTATGCAGTTAAAGAAGAACATTTGTGGCTTTGTGGCTGTTGCTTAAATACCTTTCAAAAACACAAAATTAATTTGCAAACATTAAAGAAGAAAGAGTGAAAAAAAAATTACAAAAATCGATTGTTGGATTATGGCAAAAGAAAAGGAAAGCAGAGCAAAAAAAAAAAGAAATGAAGTGTGTCACTGAGAAGGGAAAGCTGAGGCTTATTATA
This sequence comes from Merops nubicus, assembly GCF_000691845.1. Lineage (NCBI taxonomy): Eukaryota > Metazoa > Chordata > Aves > Coraciiformes > Meropidae > Merops > Merops nubicus. The sequence continues at coordinate 5,970 of NW_008620954.1, read as the reverse complement.
GGTTAGAAATCTGCAGAACTGTCACCCATTCAATAATAGTATTCAGCGAGGTTTCTAAAGATCATATCCTGCCCTTCCTTCACCCTCACAACAGTCACTGATGGGAGTCAGCACTTTGCTGCAGCTGGGTATTTATAAATCAGTTGTTCTGTGTAACATGCCTGCTCTTACTAATCTTAGTCAAGTAAGTAGTCCATCCTCGTGTGTCATCCCACAGAAGTCAAATGTGCTATTAGCATAAGTGATGATTACTTTGTGTGAGGTCTTGTGAGGTTGGGTCTTTCAGCATCAGTATACTTGACATGGCAGTCTTTCTATTATAATTTAATAAAATGGGGCCCAATTCAGTTCAGAGGTGCCTTGAGGACTAAGCTGGACTTAAATGGTGCTTATAGGCCTTTGACTGGACCTCTGCAAACCCTGAATTTCATTGAGTGAATGCTAATTAGTCAGAGGAGGGTTATTAAATTACAGACTCAGTTCTTTACCGTTCCTCAGAGCACGTTACCTTTGCAAATGCTTGAGCAAGGTAATGTAAACTAGAACACACTCAGAAGAAAGTTCTGGTAAGACTGCATTCCTGGTAAAAACAGGGACTGCAGAAACACTGTTCAGAGAATTTGCACACGTTGAGGGGTAAATTTCACTCTAGAAGAATGCTAGGCACTAAAAATGGACAGCATAAGGCAGTGGAGAAAACTGTGTCTCACAGCTGCACTGAAATGGAAATCTCTCTTCCCATCACAGAGATGGGAAAAGCCTAATCCAGAACCCCGTGCAGTGGAAATCTTCCCATTTTGATGAGCTCTGAATTAGGCCCTTACTGAGCAAGCTTGGCACATCTTGGTCTTGGATGATCATGTACAGTAACACACTTAGTATGGCTGTAAAACAAGCCAGTTGCCTGTAATCAACTGCTTGGTGCAAGAAGGAATCAATCAGTTCATTTTCTATGCCACGCACCCCTCCTAAGGAAGAACTCCTAATTGCTGCATGGATAAATTAGCAAAAGACATCATTCATGCTAAGCATATGATTTGAAAGGATTACATGTATTTCTAACAGCTGATATTCTCTCTCTTTTTAAATTTTTCATATCTTTTTGTTCTTTTCCTGATTTCTGAGCAGCTGCTAGCCTTGAAGTGGCTCCTGTATTCTCTCTGAACCTTTATTCTAAGATCCTAGAGCTCTCATAGCATTCACATCTTTTGTGAATATTGCAGCAATTCCTTGTAACCTTTGTAACTATCTCCTTAACTCATAGTTCTCCCAATGCTCAAAGTGTACTGGACATAGGAAAATCTTGGAGAATAATTTCCCAACCCACTAGCTCTTTACTCTGCTCTTTGTTAAACGTGATTTGCTGTGGTTACAGAGTACATGAGTAGTCCTCTATGTGAAGGGTTTTCTGACCCCAAAACTTGGGTTTTTTTAAAGGATATTTGACAAAGTCTTAATCAGTGGTGCAAAAAATATTGCCCAGCTGTTAGATCCAGAGGGTTTGACATGACTAGATCACGAGTAGCAGACCCATTGGAACACTTGATCCTTATCTTTGCTTGCTGTGTCTGTTAAAACAATCTGCTGTTTGTATACCTGCTGTGCTTCCCACTTTCTGACCAGGTGTTTTCAAAGAACTGTGTTTATTAATTGGTACAGAAATCATTTGCCAAATTATGTATATTAAAGGCATATATGCAGGTCAATCCCTTAAAATCACACGTAAAGTGCATTTTACACCACGCAACACTCAGACTTTTGGTGAAAGACTAAAATCTGCATGTTAAACGGCAAACAGGTCCTCACTAAATTAACAACAAAGAAGCATTGTCAATGCTGATGAAATGGTGCTATATTTATTTTTTTTATAGTTGTCTTGACAGCAGAAGTTTTCCCCTTGTTCAGTTTAAAATCAAGTTCAGACATTTTTAGAGTGTAGATACCTTTTCTGTCTAATGCCCTAAAGCTGTCTACAGCCCAAGAATGTGCCCAACTTCAGCTGGCTGTAATCCATATAAAGTCAATAGGACTTTCTCATACAAAAATTAAAAGCCTTTGGTAAAAGCTTGCCTAATCAGTTTTTAAAAGATTTTGAGATCTTTATATGCCCACCATTATGTATAAAATAAACGTTTTTTTATTTGCCAGCCATCCAAGGACTTGATTTTTCTTCATTTTCCCATTAGCCTGGAAGTTTAGCCAGTAGAATCCTTTTATTCCTCCCACTGGAGCAGCACAGAGAAAGTCATTTGATTCCAGTGGATAGTAGTTGATTTCATTATCATATCATAGCAAATAAAGATTATGATTCCTAATTATTTTGCCTGCAGTCCACACGCTAACCGTGTAAATGGCAGCATGTGGAAAAGTTGACTACATCATAAAAAATTAACTTCCTGTAAGGATTGTCTTGAATTGGTTTCAAAAGAATCTGCTGTTTGGCATCTTTCCTGTACTGAATTTCTGGAGGGTAACTGCATTATGTGGATGTAAAACATGCAAAAGGAAACATTGACTGAACTCTTTCTTTCTGCTACCAAATGTAGCTATCGTGCATTGTTTGTGTTTAAAAGTTGCCTGAAAGTCAAACTCTGTGCATGTATAAGGTTATAGATAGGTGCATTGTAAGATGAAAGATATGAAAGATAACCACCAACAGAAGGTGAAATGTTTTTTTTTCCCTCGCTGTTGAATGACAAAGGTCGCATCTAATGATAATTTGAATATTCTGCCAACAGTTGGTGATATTCTGCCAGTGCCAAAATAAATAAATAAATAAATAAATGCTGCCATCTCCCAGAGTAAATGCCCTGTAAAGTCCATAGAAAACAAATTAGGAATGCGTTATTCTCAATGAAAAAAGTCTCCACGAGAGCTATAATTTTATTTTTTTTAGTGCACAGAATAACATAAATCAAAAGAAGCAATAGTCTACCTTGTGTTTTGACTACTTTGACCCTCTTCAACCCCTGCCAATTTTTATCTCATTTTTGTTTAACTTTGTACATCAGAGTTTAATTTTAAACCTGGTCCTGAAGACAGTGATGTATAGGGTACATCAAGTATAGCTTAAATTACCCTCTCCCCAGTGATTTGAAGTTGAGGGGAGGGTCTTACTCCACAGCAGGGTGGGAAAGAGAAATGGTCAGACGTTGCCCTTTGAACCTGACCACCCTCAGCTACAGAAACATTTATGCCAGAACATCATTTATTGATTTTATTATATTTTAGGATCTCTTAAAACTGTTGGTGAAGTTTGCCGTATATTAATTTTTGACACGTGCATATAAAAACAGAAAAAATGGGTTGAGCAGAAACTATAAATATAGACAACGCTGCCCAATAAACTTACATCCTTTCACTTACAGGTTTCTGTTTCAGCTGATCATTCCGAGCAGCCTGTCTTTGAAAATAAATGTTACCCCTCTGATAAGCTAACCAATTTGAAGATTAAAGCTGCATTTGAGGATTAAAGTTTTTCTTATTTGATTATTGTTGTGTCTTGTAGCAGTAGAAGATAAATATTAATAAAACGTTTAAGTCCAACGCTGCTCACTTTACTCACGTGAGCATTTTATACCATGAGACTGAACAGATTATGCAGGATTTGGCTCTTAAATTCAGCATTGTCTGGTCTGTTTTCTCAGCCCACTAAGAGTAAGTCTCCCGTGAAATGTTACATGCACCCGGCAAACTCAGGAACCCACGGCTGCCACAGAAAACTCACACTGATGGGTAGCTCTGAAAACACGCCGTCCAATTATATACCACAGAACTAGAGCTGTGTTTTTATTGAGAAGAATAAAAACCACATGAAGAGCTCTACAACAGACCACAAAATGGGTTTGGCACCTGTGGCTCCTCGGAGCCGAAGTTTCGGAGTTGTGTTATCACGTGGCCTGCTGACCCCGGGAGAGTAACGCTGACCTTGTCTTACATGCAGAAGTCTATTGCTATGACTCCCCTGAGAGCACAAACCAGCTGCAAACTGCTGCAATGATTAACCCTTATGTGTTGGAGATGTAACTCCGAGTGCTGGTAATAAAGCTTTCACTGCATAACCGATCTCTTGCTTTGGAAATGGTTGCTCTTATCAGCTGCACTCTAGGATGTTAGCCCTTTTCTGTGAAGCATGACTGCTGTGTTGTTCACTGGAAAGGCTACCAGATCTATAAAGTCTGTGATATTCATTCAGTTGCTTTGGAGAATAATGCAGAGAATGTGCTTTGGTTAGACGAAGAATGCAGCGCGTGAAAACAAAAAAGCCGTGAAATACTCATACATATGAAACAATATATTAATTAAAACCCAGAATGCCTGTAGCAGATCTGAATCCCCGAACACCAGATTTGCTGTAGAAGACAACAGCGTTGTTCCACTGAGTCCAGGCTCCTGTTTGTGGAAGTAATTTACACCTAATTTTTTTGTAAAAAAATGCAAACTCTTTGAGGCTGTGACATACGTGGAACAGCAGAGTTCTGCTGTTTGGCTGGAAACAGGATGTTTGCAGCAATCAGCACTCACCTCCCCAAAACATAAGGTTTTATTGTAAGTCTTATTTTGTCATGCGCTTCAAATATCAGACCTCATTCTAGGCTTTGCTATTTGCATAGAAGCCAGTGTGAGTTTTCAGCGTGTTTCAGCCCTTAATCTGAACTACAGGCCTATGAACAGAGACCTGGCTTCCTCAGATGCCTTTTATCTCAGTGTGCTTCCTACCCTCCAGCCCTTCCCTTGCCAAATCTATGGCCGCATCCAGGCTGTGAAAGAAAAGGTGACCTTAGTGTAAGCCTCAGTATGATAGGATGCTATCTGCTTTAGTCTGCAGAGAGCCAGAAACAGCATCTCTGAGAGACGGACGCTGCTGA
>NW_008620954.1:0-1071 GCF_000691845.1 Merops nubicus | reverse complement strand
GAGGGCCGGCCGCTGCTAACCCACAAGCCTGTCGCTGCCCACAGTCGCTGTTTCAGAGGGGCTCTCCAGCCTCCCACCAGCCAAGCACTGGGGAGAGGGCTGGTTGGATGGATCCACCCAGCCAAGCAGCAGCTCTGTGGGGTTTAGGGGCACGGCACTGCTGGTCCTCGCCGTTGCTCCTGCCTGTCTGCAGCTCAGAGGCTGGGCAGACCGAGAGCATTGCAGGGCTCTGTCTGCAGCTCCCAGGGATGGTTTTAGTTTTTATACCCAGCCTTTTTCAAAGGAGGAAACCAGATTCCAGGTTCATGAATTAAGAGGGGGTGGGGGGGGACAGGGGGGATCCCTTTGGTATAAACAGCAGAAAAATAAATTCAATTTAAGGAAATAAAAAGTGGTTTCTCTAAAAAAACTAAGGTGTTATGAGTTTTGTTTTGTAAAATGCAATTGTGAAAGGCCTTGCACTGTTTCAGAACTTAGCAGATGAACATCACCTGCTAAGTACAAGTTGAGAAAACGTATCTGGGCAAACTTTTTTCAGTTCAGGACTGACAACTAGGAAGGAGGCTGCAGTGAAAATGGGTTTCCTTGCAAGATTTCTCCGGTGCTTAGAGGGAGCTGGTTAGTGCCCTTTGAAAAGAGGTAAATTAATACCACTCTGTGCTCCATGACTCATCCCCTTTCTCCACCTCTGTTAATCACACTCCTTCAGCTTGCCCTCAGTGAAGTAGAGGCTGATCTGCAGGAGCTGTGCTTGGGCTGGCCTTGCCATGAGGTATTTTTTTATCCTTCACCAAGGAAGAAGCTGCTCTGGACTAATGATGCTTTACTGTTTGGTATCTGGATTCATCTGCTTAAAAGCTATGCAGATAGTTTTACTGCATAAGTTAGGCTAGACAGGGTTGTTCCTCACTCCTTACCACAGGGAGCACTTTCCTACAGAGACTGCAGATGAAAGCAATGAGTTTATTCCTCTCCTTCCCCACCACCCCTCCATATACACTTAAGTGTTGTTATTTACCACCAACAGCTGTAATTAAAAAAAAAACTATTAAAAACTCTGTGAGTGTCCTG
>NW_008620953.1:0-18891 GCF_000691845.1 Merops nubicus | reverse complement strand
AGGTCATTGATAAAGATATTAAGCAAGACCTTTCCTGAAACCAAGCCCTGAGGGACACCACTCGTGGCTGGACACCAACGGGATTTAACTCCATTGACCACAACTCTCTGGGCTCAGCCATCCAGCCAGTTTTTAACTCAGCAAAGAGTTCACCTGTCTAGGCCATGAGCCACCAGCTTCTCCATCAGAATGCTGTGGGAAATGATGTCAAAGGCCTAACTGAAGTCCAGGTAGACAACACCCACCACTTTTCCCTCATCCACTAGACGGGTTACCTGAGCATAGAAGGAGATCAGGTTGGTCAAACAGGACTGGCCCTTCATGAACCATGTGTTGGCTGGACCCGATCCCCTTGTTATCCCACAGTTGTTGCATGATCTCCCCCAAGAGGAACCATTCCATAATCTTCCCCAGCACCAAGTTCAGGCTGGTAGGCTTGTAGTTCCCTGGATCCTCCTTCCTACCCTTCTTGTAGTTGCGCAGAGCTGCTAAGTAGTGATGAAACTTCAGCATTATGACTGTTAAGTCAAAAGATTGGTAGAGGCATATTTTATACTTGCAATTACAGGATCACAGAATGGTTGAGGTTGGAAGGGACTTCTGGAGGTCTTCTGGTCCAACCTCTCTGCTCAAGCAGGGCCACTTAGAGCCAGCTGCCCAGGAAAATGTCCAGAAGGCTTCTGAGTATTTTCAAGGAGGCTTTTCTTCTGTACTTATGTCAAGAATAAAAGTTATTTTCATATTAAGCTTCCTAGGGGTAAAGTGAACTCATGTGAAGATGACAGATATATGGTAAGTTGCTTCCCTGAAAGTAATGATTATGGCCAAGTGGTCTTAAGAGAATTGCTCTGAATGCCTGCGAGACAGACTTAAAGAAGCTGGGTTTCTCCTCACATGGAAAAGTACTGACAAGTGAGTACTCCAATTTCAGTTCAGGAAAACTGTTTCCAAGGATCAATATTTTAATCCAGATATCAATGCTCAGGAACCCTAAATCAAGTCCTTCTCTACCAGCAGCAATTGTCCCTGTAGGTACAATTAGCCCTGCTGCTGGCTGAGCAGAAACCAAACTAAAGGGGCTGACCTCACAAAACAACATCCCTCCAAGCAGGTAGTGTAAATGTTGGTGTTGGCATCCACAGATGTCGATGAAGCCTCTTCTGCAGAGAAAGGGAGTGAATCAGAGAGGGGGTTTAAAATCAGGGTTTTTAAACTTCTTTAAAGCTTGTATGCTGCCCAGAGAGACTTGCAAAATGAATTGTTTGATTCCAGCCTGAAAGGGGAAGGACTTGATGTTTTTTAACAAAGTAACGACAGACTAAGTCATAGATTATAAACTGTTTAAGATGGTTCTATTGAACAGCCATCCATCATACCTGAAATGCCTTGGCAGAAATTCAGAGAATAAAAAAAAAAAAAAAAAAAAAATTGAATAATGTAAATCATCTCATAAACTAAATGACTTTTTAGAAAGTGATAAAAAGGTTGGTAAGCCTAATTGCTGTGGATCAGGTCTCCAAGGCTTTTGACAATGATGTGAAGAAAGAAGCTTGAACATAAGCCTTGAAAAGTGAACAGTTCAAACTTTTTTGTATGTGAAAAATAGAGTCCTTCACTGCGTAAAGAGGGCCAGGGTAGGGCAGTGACTATGGCCAGACCATGCCATGTGCCAGGGTGAGGGCCCTCCTGACAGGCATAATGCAGTGCCTCTTGGCGGGATGAAGATATGGAGACAGTGAGCACATAATACCAGATAAGCCCATATTGTCACAGTGGCACAGCTGGCAAAGACTTGTACCCTGCTTGCCAGAAGATACTGATTCATGTTCCTGACTGCCATTAACTTGTACGGCAAATTTATTCTAACCTCTCAATGTCTGTTTTCGCCATCTGCTGAAAGTCAGTTCATTAACAAGTCAACTATAATTTGTTCTGCGCTATAAAAAGCTAATAGGATGTATAAATGTCAAATAATAATAGTAACTTCCTTCGCGATACTTTCTAAAAATTTTCCTAAAATAACAACAGGTTCTGCCTAGCAAAGGACACATGTATAGCTAAAACATCAGTTTTCTGTCAGCAGGCAAAATATCCATTTTGGAAAGGGCCAAAATATTGCAAATTTCTCCCTATCAGGAAGCTAACAATGCCCAAAATAGTCATTTCTAGTCTTAGAGGTGGGAGGCACAGAGTTTTGTTTCATTTCAGACATTAAGGCTACTTGCAGCTTGCTTGCTCTGTCTTCTCTCTCTTCCCATGGCAGCTGTTTCTTGTGTTATCTGCTGCACACCAAGGTCTGGCTGTACCTGACACCATGCGGGTTCCAGTGCTCCCTTCCTTTTGGGCTACGACCTTTCCAATCATTTTCATTTTCATTTCCAAGGCCAGTGTAAGTAGATCCCAAGTCACCCAAGCAGTCTCATGCTTCTTGGGGCAAAAATCTCGATTAGAGTTGTTCTCTTGAGCAAAAATCAAAAGAACCAGTCCTCAGGTGTCATTATTCACATTTTCTTCTCTCCAGGTACCAGCCTGAAGTAATTTTGACAAAGAATAGCTATTTTTCAGGTAGGTCTTTTTATCTGAATATTTTTCAAGTGCACTTCTATTCTGGTGATAAATATATCATCAATGACGGTTTCTTTCTCCTCAACCCCCTCCTCTGTGTACATTCAGCATGACGACTCTTTACTAAAGTGGTTAAAATATTGTTACAGCATTTCATTACTACATGCAGTGCAGAGCTAATCTTTCTGAAAAGATTTTGTGTGTGACCAGAACTCTTTCCTGAGGTCCAACCCAGTCAGCTGACCAGGTGCAGTCAATGAAGGTTTCATTTATGCTGCTAAACTTTTAGCACCAAAGATGACTGAAACAAAAAAAAAAAAAAAAAAAAAAAAAAAAAAAAACCAAAAAAAAACACCAACCAAAAAAAAAAAAAAAAAAAAAAAAAAAAAAAAAAAAAAAAAAACACCAAAAAAAACACCAACCAAAAAACAGAAAAAGAAAAAAGAAAGAAAAAGAAAAAAAACTCCTAAAACTGGAGGCTGAGGTTTGAGATTGATCACTACTTGTAAACTTGACAAATTTCACCTGGAAATCATTTAAAATACATCTGCATATTTATGGACAATTTTCAGGATGAAATTTTTAAACCCAAAATTTTCCACTCCCATGGAAATCAGTTCTGCAGCTCTCCAGGACAGTGATGGAGCTTTTAGAAACTGGAGTTTAACTGGTTCAGCCGTCAACCTTAAGCCCGTATATTCATGTTATTTACATGGATGCAAGTTTTCACCTATATCCTACATTTATCTTATATTTAATGTATCTATCCACTTTGTTAGACTGTTGGCTAAAATTGTCCAAGCATGATTCTTAAAATATTTAAATATGGGAATAATCTCAGGGCTGCAGTACAGAGAAATTACTTTCTCCTATAAATTTCTAGCTGCTTTTGGAATTATCTTTTTCTCTTTTCAGTTTTTAATATTACTATCTTAGTCATAATTATTTAAGTATTACTACTATTATTACCTAACAAGTGGTGTGGTAGTTGGAAAAGCATTAAGAATGTAGTACAAAATTTCCTTGTGTACCAGCTGGGATACTCTAAAGCTAGACAGCAGGTACTGGAGGGAACAGTGCCTTGGGGATGGTGTCTGATACTCCTAAAATGTAATGAAGAACTGACCAGTGTCGCTTTCCATGCATGGAAGAGAGGGGATTGCATTTCCCTCTCCAGCTTGTAAGGGCTAACCAGAACACAGACTATTCCTTTACCATAACCTATGCTCTCTGATGTGCACATATTATTTTCATCGTACAAACAAAATGAATATACAAAAGGTTACACATATTTTTAAATGGTTCCTCATGCAAAAGATACACAGACTTGGCTTTTTTTCCCTATTCCTTAGAGCCTGATGGAAGCAACAATATTTCAGACTTATAGAAATGCCTAGAGAAATACATTTTTCTCCTTGAGACATTTGTTTCAAGCTAATACTACTTTCTGCCAGTGAACATGACAAAGGACAGAGCCAAGAGGAACCTGGTAACTGATAGAAAATATCCCAGTAATGGATGAGAAAGCAAATTAATAAAACACTGACATGATAAGTCATACAAATTGTTTCTTTGCTCTGAGCAAAAGAGGAAACATGACTCGTTATCTGACAGAGTAGGTCACTTTGATGGCTTACTCCATGGGACCTGCTGTCCCAGGAGAAGCAATTTGATTTCATCTATAAAGCAATGCTTGTTTCAAAAGATCAGTCTCATTCATACTTTCTCTGCTATTCCTTTTTAAATATCAAATCTAATGCCTAAACCTCCAAAATAATATTTTTTGTCTTAAAGAACATGCAGAAGAGGGAAGAGAACACCCACTGCTTCCTCCCTCCCTCTTCATTACATTATTTACTTATCTCTCCTTCATTTCCCTTTTTGTCAGCTCTTTCCTGCAACAGTCCTCCTTTCTGGCTGGTGTATTTGTGTATATGTGTCTACATAGCTGTGCAAGCAATAAATGACAAGGAATAATATTTTCTTTTTTTTTTTTTTTTAGTAGTGTCGTTGCACTGTTCTTTGTTAGCCAGCTAATGATCCCAGAAAATAAATTCTGCCTACTAATTAGTGACAAGAGCTCACCTGCTTGTCGTGTATAAGAATGGCTAAAGCCTCTCCTTTGTAGTATTCAGCAGCTAGAATAACAGAGAAGAGGACATGCAACCATCGGGTTGTCTGGTCCTGTTTATTACAGAGCTTTCTCTGCTTTGGAAATAGAAGAGACCCCACAATCTGTGACAGGTTTTCTTTCCTCCCCTGCTTTCCCTCCAGAGAGCTGAACAGAAACCATGTGGACTGAAAACTGTAAGCAGGATGGAAATGGTTTCTTTCCCCATCACAAATGTTTAAGCATGCCTGTTTTTTATTTTTGCTTTGACAATTTTCTGTGAGTAAATATTGGTTCTAAACTGAAATGTAGGGTCTACAACAGTAAGAGTGGTGTTGGTCCAGTGTCACAAATACCTCAGCTGTATTCAGGACAGCCCTTAGGCCTTGGAGCCCTTCTCTGTCGTGGGGTAGTAGTTTAAAACATTTCGCAAGCTTGAGCTCAAACCAAAATATAGTTGTTCAAGGAACTGTAAAGCACACTGGAACACATGAATATTTCATTTGTAGACAGTCTTAATTTATCTTTGCTTCAAAGCAAAACAAAGCCTCTTGGCTTCCTTGTGTTCTTCAGCATAGGATGGGAACTCTGCCCTAATTTCTGCAGGATTGTGCAGTACCTAACATCAAAGAGCTGCCATTTATATCAGTTTGAAAACTCTTGCAGCCCTGAACTTACTCTGCAACTTCTCAGCTGCCTCACAGAGGAAATGTGGCTGCAACTTTGTCTGCAAATGATGAAACTGTGACAGCATAAAAATGCTGAGGGCCAAATGAGCTGTGGGTTGTCGTGTCTTCTTTTGCTTCCATTTCCTGTGTTCTTCCATTTCAGAGGTCTTGTGGACAGCCCTGACCCTAAACCTTGAAACTCTAATCCTACCCACCTTGCACATGCAAAACCATTTGCTTTAGAGCCTTGGGTATTCATTATGACTGTGATTTCAGTCCTTTCCCCTTCCCACTGACAAATTAATCGCCAAGCCTCCGTTAATCACAGAAAAGATGCTCTCGTGGTATTAATAATTGTGTCTTCTTTGATTTTGAAAAAAAGTATGCTTTTTTTATGTAAGAAAATGAACTAGCTGGGGCTGAGATGTGTTCTCTGCTTAGAAAAGGCATTAATTTTGCCTACAGCAACTCACATAGATAATTCTATACCCTGCCTTCCTCTGTGTTATGTCAATTGTACAGCGACTCTTTGCTGGATTTTGCTTTCATGCAAAATAAATAGAAACTGGATTTTTGAACATTTGGAAAAAAACTCAAACAAATAAACAAAACCAAACCTACAGGTAAGAAAAGTAGTTAAAAACATTGTAGAATACACCAATAACTAGAAGCTATAACTAGAGAATAAATGACATACCTATATTTTGTCACTTTAAGTTTAAAATAAAGCATAGCTCATATTATTTAACCATATTTTTACCACCAGCAAAAAATGGGGGAAGAGTCTACCTTCATTTTCTTGTCAAAACAATATAAAATGCAGCATAAAATGTACTGGCCATAGCCCTGGCCATATCTGCCTTCACTGCATATTGAACAGTTTTTGGTAGTGATGTAACACAATCAGTTTGGAGCACACAAACTGATCAGGCTTCTGCCTAGAATGGCTCTTTATTCACTATGGGATTACTGTCTTTCTCCAAAGCTGAATTTGTAGAAATTATCACGCTTCCCTAGTGAAACTGGGAGAACCTAAAGCCTGTTATCTCTCATAACAAGCCTGCGACTTGTGCTGTTGAAGACTGCTAAGAAGTTTTAGATGATATTGTATAAATATCATCAGTATTTGTCTGCACACGGGTCACGTTGTTTGAACAATGCTAATAATGCCTAATAATTAATCTCAGATCAGCACTCTGGTTACTGACACCAAGCCACATGTGCAGATTGAGCAGCATCTTATCATCCCCATGATCACCAGGAAGTGCCACCTCCACTACCAAAGCTTACCAAGGAAGAAACCTTGGGCAAAGAGGCACCTCCTCAGCTCTAGGATAGCTGCAAATATTTTGTTTAGCCTACTTTTTAAAACCAAAATAGGAAAAACACTACTATCTCTAATGATAGAGGATGTCATATCTGTAAAAAGGTGCTCTTATAGCATAGCAGCTTCTAAGAGCAGGAAACAAGCTCCCTTTACTAGTAAAATTTTTCAGTATAAGCAGCTGCAGTCACTCTGCACTTGTATGGTCATTTACATTAAAAGTTATACTGCTCATTTAATTACAAAACATTACCAGAAAATAATTGTATAGATCAGGCCTCATACACATGTATTTTCAAACATGTACAAGAGGGAAGAGTTTCAGTAAACAGAACTCAGCCACTACCACTGCCTGACTTAAAACACCGGTGGTCTTGTGGCTTGCAGCTGCCTGATCGTATCAAAGAGGAGCCCAGTCACAGGTCTGCAGCACATTGCCATACACTCAAACACCTTCCCCTGCATGCAGGTCCACAACATTTTATGCACTTTCTTGGAGATGTCACCAGAATCTCTTCCGGTCTTGTGCCTAAGTAGTTCTTACACCATTCTTCCTTCTGTTCTCAAGAGAAGTAAGTTTCATTTTCTCTGAAGTCCTTTGAGTTTTATGCAGTAACTACAAAATTAAGATGGATGAGTTTTTCTTCCCATAATTTGTTTTTTTCTCCTTTCTTATTCTTGTTTTTATCAAGCTAATCATTCACATTTATTTTATATAAAAACAAATTTTAAATGTTTACTAACACCAGGAAAGTTTTTTAGTAATCAAAATAGATTTCAGGAAGTGACTTTGTCTAATTTCCATTTTCTTACAGAATATTTCATGGAAAACATGTATTTGTGTCAAGGGTTAGGGCTGGCCTGGCCACTAAACGAATGACAGATGCTCTCTATTAACCCTTTCTCCTTCCCAAAGGGGAAGAGAGAGGGAGTAAGAGAGAGATACTTATGGACTGAAAAAGAAAATTAAAACAGCTTTAATGAAAATAATAAAATGGAAGATATACAAGTATATACAAAATCAACATCAAACCAAATCCCTCTGATGGCAATTATGTCACAGTCACCACTGATGCTGTGGAGCAGGAACTGGGGAAGTCCCAGACTGGACTCAATGCCAGACAGGAACTGGATTCAGGAAATGGATTCTAGAAACAGAATCAAACACCATGGATTGGGATTGAAGGCAGAATGGGTCCTCCTGAGATGCTGTCCATTGATAGAAGAGAGCTTGACTCTCATCATCCCTCAGATTTATGCTGAATATGACATATATGGGATGGAATCCCTCTCTGGTCAGTTTAGGGTCACCTGTCCTGTCTGCTCCTCCCTGCAGGTGCAGCCTTGTACTTTCTGTACCCCCAACACATTACTCAAGATTGAGCAGTGACCTTGGTCTGCATGGGAACAAGTATAAGGAAGAGGCTTTCTGCATACCAGTCCTTCATACTAACTATAAACATTGAGTGTTATCATTTCTAGAAGCAGACACTGGCTGTGAAAATATGCCTTTGACTTCAGAAAGTGCAGTTAGTTAGAAGAGACTGAGATGAAAAGTAAAATCACTGACAGAATTAGTTATTTTCTAGCTTAAACCAGGACAATTTGTTATGAAAATCAAAAGAAATTGAGACAAGATTGTTATTTAGGGTAAAAATTTCTCTAGCAGAATAGTACCACAATTTACTGAAAACTAAATATTGCAAGTATTTTATATTCAAATACAATGTTTCCTTGCAAGAAGAGACCTGATAGATTCTAACCCTCAAGTAGCATATTAGAGTACAATTGTCATTTTTGTACTGATTGAAATAATAATATATTACAAACAAGCCTTAAAGAAGAAACAATGTAAATTCACATCCATCTTGGAAAAATACAAGAAGAATCTGAGGAACTACAGTCTGCTCAGCTGAGCTGCACTCTCTAGGAATGTTATGACTGAATTCTCCTACAAACCATTCCCAAGCACAGGAAAGATTGGAAGGTGATTGGGAAGAGCCAGCACAGAATTATCAAGGGCAAATTATGCCTGAACAACTTGACTGCCTTCTGTGATGAGATGACTTGCTCTGGGGTGGAGGGAGGAACACTGAATGTGGTTTACTTTGATTCTATCAGGGCTTTTGATATGGTCTTCCATACAGCCAAATTAGTGAGGTATGGACTCTGTAAGTGGGTGATAACATGGGTAGAAAATCAGCTGGACCACTCTGCTTGAAGAGTTGAAATCAACAACATGAAGCAGAACTGGTAACTGGTTGTACAAGTGGCATCACTCAAGGATTCATAGTGGGGATAATACTGTTTAATATCCTGAGTGGTGGGATGGAATGCACTCCCAGCAAGTTTGTAGGTTGTATGGTGTTGGAGGGAGCAGCTGTTATATTGGGAGGACAGGGCTATTGTTCAAAGGGATCTGAATACACTGGAGAATGATCTGACAGAAACTCATAAAGTGAAACAAGGGCAAATGGGATCTGGGATCTTGCATCTGGGTCAGAATAAATGGGTTGATTAAAAAAAGTGTGGCCACCTATTTGGGGAAAGTGTTTATTCCCCTATATTCAGCACTTGTGAGGCTGTATCTGGAGTGTTGTGTGCAGTTTGAGGGCACCTGGGACAAGAAAGGCATTGACATACTGGAGTGACCCCAGTGGAGGGCCACCAGTGTGGTAATGGGGCAGCATGACGTGCCATTGAGAACAGGCTGAGAGAACTGGGTTTGTTCAGCAGTGAGAAATGAAGGCAAAGGGAAGGTCTTACTGCTGCCTTGAAATACCTAACATAAGGAACATAAAGAAGACAAAACTAGGCTCTTCTCAGAGGTGCCTGTGACAGGACAAGCAGCAACAGACACAAGGCTCCAAGTCGGAGCATGGGGAATTCTTATTAGACATATGGAAAAAATCTCCCTTGTGCAGGTGCACCAAATACTGGTGTCACAGAATCACAGCATGGTTTGGGTTGGAAAGGACCATTAAATGTATCTAGTCCAATGCCCCTGCAGTGAACACAGACATCTTTAACTAGATCAGGTTGCTTCAGGACCCCATCCAGCCTGTCCTTTAATATCTCCAGGGAAGGTGCATCTACCCCATTCTAAACATTTCAGCATTTCGTCACCCTCATTGTGAAATTATTCCTTGCATCTAGTCTGAATCTACACTCTTTTAGTTTAAAACTGTTACACCTTGTCCAGTCACTGCAGGCTCTGCTAAAAAGACTGTCCCCATCTTTCTTAGAGTTCCCCTTTAAGTACCGAAAGGCCACAGTAAGGTCTCGCTGGAGCCTTCTCTTCTCCAGGCTGAACAACTGTAAAACGGGAAAGGTTGCAGGATTTCCTTCTTTGGAGATTTCAGAACTGGAATCGATGAAGTCTGGAGCAAACTGATGTGTGGTGAACTGCTGACCACAATTCTTTAAATGTAGGTAGGGCTAGATGTTCTAAATGCTACTTTGTTTACAAACCACATGGATACAAGCAAGATCTGGTTTTCACACGGACTCTGCTGCTAAAACTTCAAGATTCAGTTATTGTTGTCAGCACTCAGGGTCTTGGTATCTTACATTTTCTGTCCAAAATGGAGGCATTAAAAATAAAAGAACGTTTTTTGTAAATTGAGCTTTGAAAACTCTGTATCATAATTTTCCATGAGTTTCACAAGACTTTTCCAGGGCTAACCTAATTGGCGTTCCTGTAGCATTTCAATGTCTCCAGAAGCAAAATGCTAGGAAGTCCTATAACAACATTGAAAGAGTGCACAAACATAACCTCCTCTTAAAATGAAAGCCTCAGTAACAGTGGCAACCATCTAAATTAGAACATGTGGCAACGACTGTAGTTCTCTAACAGTTCTTCAGCAGTTGTAGTTCCCAAGATTAACCACAGCATGCAAGAAACACTAAAATGGCATATGCTAAGGAGGCTGTATTTCTGGGCTGCAAACTGAAAAGCCTGTTGAAGTGCTGTAGCAGGAAGTAAAATTCTTCTGAAATTTTACAAGCAATAAAATAACAGCTAGAGGAAAGTGTTTTTTTACCAAGTAAGATGAGCTCTGCAACAAAAACATTTCATTGAAGAAATTAAATACTATGTTTTATTTCTTACTCTATTAAAAAATGTGTCCTTTTATGTTTTAAATGGTATTAAAACCAGGTATAGAAAGCTTAAAATCTTTTCAATATGAAAAAGAGCATCCTTTGAAAAAAAGATAAGCTTTTAGAAAGGTACAAATGCAATTAATAAATTATTCAAAATGGCATTTATTACCTGATTTTGAGAAAAAAAAAAAAAAAAAACAACCAAAAACCAACAACCTACCTTTCAAATTAAGAATAAACAAGAAGGTGTATATACAGAATGTCTTACACGCATTTGTTACCACTCATAAAATATCACAATTTTAGTGTGAAATCTATTAATTTTGGTCTATTTGCCAGGTGAAAAAAGGCTTATATGTTGTTTTGTATATCACCCTCTACCCCCCCAGCAGGAGCAAAGAGTGTAGAGGAACAATTCTGCAATTTCCTGGCTGACTACATCTGACAAAACAGGAGTTAGGACCAGTGGAGGGACACTAGAAAACCTCAGTCACTCTAGAAAGCTGTACACAAACAACTCAGAAGCGGGAGCTGTAGTCACTATGAACCTAGAAAGGGTTAAAAGCCTTCAGTAAAGAAAAAGGAAGAGGTTAGCCCTTAAAGACTATATAAGCTGCAAAAGCTGGCAGTTGTGGCTTGTTACACTGCTGGGAGGTGGAACTGACAGCTGTGCTGCCTGAGTGGGGAAGTCATAAAAGGGAAGGAGGGCCCCAGAGGGAGTGGGGTAGTTGGGCTTTAGCCTTTTTCTGTCTGGGGAGAGTTGACTTTGTTTGAACTCAAATGGAGACTACTGCTGCTGGATGCTGATTGTAAGGAGACTTTCAGGTGGCCTGTTTATGGAGAATTGGACAAGGTGAAAAGAGGCTGCCCTGGTTTCCACTGCTTTTAGAGTTGTGACTAAAGGAGTTATGTCTGGCTTTACCAGTTTCCCCAGTGTTGGCTGGAGTGGGCTGTATATTTTTTCACCTTAAAAACAAAACAAAACAAAAAAAAAAAACCAAACCAACAAAGCATTGCTTAGGTTAGATGCCTGATTTCTAATTGGGGCCTTTGGTTATGCGTTGTGCTTCGTGTTCAAGAACAAAAGGAAATTGGTATTGCTTAAGATGAAAATCCTTTCTGCTTAAGAAATTATTAAATTGACCCTGTAAATTAATTTTAATAATTTTGCTTTTGTATTTTAGATTTTGTTCCACAGACTTTTTGGAATCTTCTGTAATAATGTGAAATTCTGTTAATCCTGTAGCTCTTGATGGCACATCTGCAAACTGTCAGGAGGTGCCTTCTACCTGTAAACGTATGTAGCCAGAAATCATCCCCACATACGGATTGTGTTTGTTCTTCTGAATGCAAAATTAAGGAGTCTGCATTTTAAATAATTCATAGGTACCGGTTTTCTATTTCTCCTTTTCTGCTTCACAAATGAAGGAAAGGCTTTGTCTTCAAAATACTTGGTCTGGTCTTAATGTAGCTCAGATAAAATGGTTAATAATTTGACATCCTTTTATAGTTTGTGCTCTCATAGAAGGTTAGCTCACTTCAGATATTATTTATTTTCATCATATCTTTAATATGTGTTCTTTTAAAAAATGTCAGTATTTTAGAACTACAGCCTAGTTTTAAAGTAACAGAGCTTGGCCTGAAGTGACATGTGCCCAGACCAATTTATACAGTAATGGAACAATTTATAAGTCTGCCCTAGCTGAAATTAGTTTCTATGGCAGTTGGCCCAGGGAAATTCTGAGGGCCTTCTGTTCTCTGCAGCTGCAGAAAGTAATTGTAAAGGGAAATACTACCTTCCCGTAGCTAGGCAAAGCCTGACTTACAAACTAGGGGCTCTTAACTCATCAGCAGAATTGCTCTGGATGACCAGTGAAACAAAGTCTTTCATACACTTTTTTCGTACTGGAATAATGTAACAAATTAGAGAGTGTTATGTTTAAACAGTAACCCTAAACAGAAGTTTGTAGCAAGCATTAAAAAGGGACAGACATTTTAGAAGTGAGCTTGCTAGTCATGCTTAATCCCAAGTTTTTCTTAAAATTCAAGGTGGGAGCTCACACCCTTGTTTCAATTTCTTCTAACTATTCGAGTCAGCCACGGACAGCTATTCATTATCACAATCTTGCTAGATCACTCTTCCCTCTCTTCTGTCCACCATCTTCAAATGAGAGCATCTTGCACCAGAATTAGGAAGAAGCAGAAATTTTAGTACCAATAACAGAAAAAAAACTGAAGCAGACATGACAAAACGAAATTGTTTTTCCAAGCCTGTCTTGCAACTCGTCACAAATACAGAGGATCTTCCTTTCAGTCTCTGCTGACACTTCCAAATGTACTCTGTTCTATTAAGGATAGGAAACTACCTCATGAGAGGCAGAGCATGTTTTGTGCTTGCAAAAAGATTAGCTTAGCCCACTGGTGATATTGCACCTATTTACTGAAGTTCCAAGCACTGTGAATTGATCCTGACTGCACTCCCATATTCAGTCCTTCTGGAGTGCCAAAGCTTTACCTTCAGTAATCAAAAAACTCTGGACAAACTGAAGGAGGCTCAAACCCTTGTATATCTAGGGGAGCAGATTTCTTTGAAGTCAAGTAGGAAGTGCCAGTCAGGATTTGAAATGAGCTATAAGTCAAAGAATGAATCTCCTCTTCTATTTTTGCAAGTGTTCTTACCAATACAAACCAACAGATCCTGAGCAGACTTTGAAGAGCTAGCTGAGGACCCACACAACATCAGAAGAGGTTGTACTGTCATAATTTGGCCCTGCCGTCTCCTGTCAGTGCACAGACTGTCATCAGAGCATCTAGGTTAATTTGCTCACAGGTTATCTGTGAAGTGAAATGAACAGTTTTTCCTGCAGTGCAGTATGAATGCAGTTGTGGAGATACATTGCTCAAGAGATGTATTTCCATAGGCATTACAGGCAACACTACACCAGGTTTGGTCTTAGCTCTGAAGTATTTTAGTACTGTCCCAGAAGGTCTTTCCTCTCCCAATACTGTACATGTACCATGGATGCTGACTGCAACATATACTCGGTGTCATGTTAGAAAAACCTGCTAATGGACTGAAATATAACTTGCATGTTATGCCAGGTTGTATGGATAAAAACCTCCCTCACACATGGGCGAATGTTTTGGTGGGGTCACTGGTGGGGTATCCTGGTCTAAGGCTCACGCAGTGGTCATGGCTAGGGCTGAGAAAAAGAGCAAGCCAATAGAAAGGCTAGAGATAAAGTTGGAGGGGGCAAGAAAAGGGCTGGCAAAATGAAGGGTGGGCTGCACAGAGAAATTGGTTTTGAGAACTTTTTGCTAAGGGCATGTCTGAAGCTCAGCCTCTGGTTGGGCTTAAAGTCAGGATTAGGCTTGAGAGAACTAAGAGCTTCATCTGGGTGGGACTCAGAAGAAATAGATAACTGGAAGAGTAAGGTGCAAGGAGATTTTGATTACCAGAAGTCTATGTTTTGGCCTGGTGGGTTCTAGTCCAACCTTTGGTTGAGTGTATTGATACAGCTGTGTGGTAGCTTGACCTTGGCTAGCTGCCAGGTCCTATCAAGTCATGCTATCACTCCCCATCCTCAACCAGACCGGAGGAGAAAAATATGATGAAAGGCTCATGGGTCAAGATAAGAACAGGGAGATCACTCAGTGATTCTTGTCATGGGCAAAAGAGACTAAACTCAGGCAAATTAATTTATTACAAATCAAATCAGAGCAGGATAATGAGATATAAGAACAAATCTAAAAACACCTTCCCCCCCTTCCACCCCCACCTCGAGCAGAATAGGGGGATGGGGAGGGAATGGGAGCAACTTCTCCGTTGCTACTTCCTCCTCACACTTCCTCTGCTCCAGCATGGGGTCCCTCCCACAGGAGACAGTCCTCCATGAACTTTTCCAATGTGGGTCCTTCCCATGGGCTGTAGTTCTTCACAACCTGCTTTGTTGTGAGACCCTCCCACAGGATGTAGTCCCTCAGAAACAGACTGCTCCAGTGTGTGTCCCCCATGGTGCCACAAGTCCTGCCAGCGAACCTGCTCCAGTGTGGGCCTCTTTCTTCCCATAGGTTCACTGGTCCTACCAGGAGCCTGCTCCAGTGCAGGCTTCTCACATGGTCGCGGTCTCTTCTGAGCATCCACCTGCTCTGGCATGGGTTCTTTCACGGGATGCAGGTGGATATCTGGGGGGCTGCAGTGGGACAGCTTGCCTTATCATCACAGGCTCCAGGAGAATCTCTGCTCTGGCACCTGGACCACCTCCTCCCCCTTCTTCATTGACCTTGCCATCTGCAGAGTTGGTTTTGTTGCAGTTCCCCCCCCTCCCCCCCCTTTCTTAAGCATTTTATCCCAGTGGTGCTTCCACCATCATTGATTTGCTCAGCTTTGGCCAGCGGTGGGTCTGTCTTGGAGTGGGTGATGTTGGCTCTATCAGACATAATTTCCTCACAGAAGCCACTCCTGTAGCACTCCCACTACCAAAACCTTGCCGTGCAAACCCAATACAGGCTAGGGTGAGGATTAGGGTTGAGAGAGAGCCTGGAGCTGCAGTGACAGTGGGGTTAGAAAGGAGGTAGGCTGCAAGGAGAACTGAGAACATGGCTAGGAGAATGTTTGGTGGGGGTGTAAAATGAGGGCTGCAACACATGGTTAGGTTAATGTCAGACTTAGAGTTAAGGCTTGGAAAAAGAGATAGTCTAGCGTTCCAGCTGGAGGGGAGTTAGAAAGGGGCTTTGGAGGGGAATTGGCAGGGATGCCAGGTCTGAGGCTTAGCCTACCTTTATGGATGGAGTTACAGCTGGGGTTAAATTTGATGACAAAGTGCCTAGTGCTCAATTAGAATGGGCCTAGAAAGCATGGGCTATCTGAAGAACTTAGTTGCAAGAACTTTTTGTTGTGGGCGTTGTTTGGCAGTCCTGGTCTGAAGCTCTGTGTGCAGCTAGTCCAAGCATTAGGGTTAGCATAGGGAGGAAAAGAGAGCCTAGAGCTCCAGCTGGAAGGAGGCTTGAAAGCTAATGAGAAGACTGGGCCACAGAGGTAATTTGGCTGCAAAAACTTCTAGGTGGAGGCACTGGCTGAGGGGCTGGTCTAAGGCTCAACATAACTTCTAGGTTTAGGGTGAGGTTTGAGGTTGTGGTTGACAGAAAGAAAGAGACAAGAGCTCAAGAGCTGCAGGTGGCTCCGGGCTGGAAAGTGAGTGTCCCAGAGGAGTGTAGGCTTCAAGGAGAACTTGACTGCAAGTACTTCCTGGTGTGGGCAGTGGCTGGAGGCCATGTCCAAAGCCCAGCATACGGTTTATGTGAGGGTTGAGGTTAGGGCTGAGAGAAAGAGAGGGCCTGGAACTGCAGCTGGAGTGGAGCTTGAAAAGAAAGGATATGAGGTAGAGAAAACGTGGCAGAGAGAACATTTCATCGGGGGCCCTGGCTGTGGGTCCTGACCTGAGGATCTGTGTTTGTTTTAAGGTAGGCATTTGGACAGAGAGAGCCTAGAGCTGCAGCTGGAGACCAGTTCAAAAGGGAACATCCCAAAGGAGAAGGTGGACTGTGAAGAGATCATGACTGAGGATGTTTTGGCATGGGCACTGGTTGGGGACCCTGGGCTGTGGCTTAGAATGAGATTAGGTTTGGACTCAGGGTTAGTGCCAGAACTGGGAAAGAGAGCCCTAAAGCTCCAGCTGGAGGGGAGGTAGAAAGAGGTTTGAAAGGAAAGTCTAGGCTGCAAGAACTAGGCTGGGGAAATTTTTGCTGTGGGTACTGGCCAGGGGACCTGGTCTTACACTCAGCCTCTGGTTAGTTTTATTTTAAGGGACAGGGTTACAGTTGAGAGAGGGAAAGAACCTGGAGCTCCAGTTAAACCACAGACAGAAAGAGACTTCCCAAGAGGAGTGCAGGCTGCAAGTGTAAACAGGTTTTGTTCCTTCAAGTGCCCCTGTGTCCAGCTGCATGTATATCATGGATTCAGTGGAAAACCTGTGCCCACAGTGGTCCTCACAGGATAGACAGGTATAGGTGACCATCCTGTTCTCAGGCCTTAAAATTGGAGAGGACAAATCTTTGCCCCAGGCCTTGTCATGAAGAAAGTCCAGCCCCTTGATTTATTTTAATTCCGCTGTAGAGGTTATGATGAACATCTTTTGCTCATCCAATACAACAACTTTTCTTAGGAAGGATTCGGATTTGCAGGGAAGTGCTCTTTAGAATCTAGGCCAAGATGACAAGAAAAACTCCCGGAAAAAAAAAAAAAAAAACAACTTCCTTCTTCAGCCTTCCTATAACAAACCTACCAAAATTTTTGGGGTTTAATGCACATTTATAAACCAAAATTCTTCACTATATGGATATACAACCTGATCCAACTGGGGATGTCCCTGGTTACTGCAGGGAGCGGGCTGGACTTAATGACCTCTTGAAGTCCCTTCCAACTCAAAGCATTTTATGATTCTATGGATTTACTCTGGAAAGAAGACGAAAGACTTGTATGTGACACTTATTAGTCATACTGACATGTGTAGCATTGTGTGATGCTCATGTCATATTCTAAGCATCCTGAACCCTGAAAATAGGTCCTGAACTCTTCTGAAACTCTAACTTCAAATCTATATTTAGGCATCTAAGTGATTTGCTTTTATTCAAAGGTGCTGACTATTGATCTGCTTTCATTGACTGCAGCAGAAATACCAAGGATTTTTTTGTTATTGTTGAACCTATTTTCAAGAACAAAAATTACAGTTTGTCTCTCTGTAACTCCCAAGTAACTCCTTGCTCTAAAAAGAAGCCCAAAAGTATGACAGAAAATTAAATACAACATCTCTGTTTTCTCCCACTTTCCATAAGATGCAGAAAAGGGACCACATAATAAATCCCCGTAACTGCTTCTATGCAGGAGGGAGATTAAACACTACTGTTTGGACTCCAGTGCAACAGATGACTTTACTATTGAGATCACAAAGGCAAACGAGAAATGGAGAGGAGGAGACACTTGAACAACTGTGTGTGGTACAACAAGTTTTTAAATTTATGAGCAGCTGTGTAAGTTGTGTCCCGGGCCTGAGCTCACCTATTGACCTTCAATGCCCTGAACAGCCTCACCTGGGAGCACCCTCTGCCCAGGACCTCCATTTAAGCTAAGGGAGGGCTCAGTTTAGGTCTTTGCCTGAGCTACATTGGAGGTATACCTGTCTCCAGCACTGTATCCAGGCCAGAAACAGGACTGCAGGCAAGGTACATACAATATAGGCTCAAGGTACAGCCAGGATACAGTGCATGGACTCTGTGCCTGTGTTGTCTCTTCCTGGACCTGGTTAATCACTTCAGCCTTTCTGTGACTGCTGATGTGTGTTGTTCCCAGAACCTGGCCATGCCTGCTGTGTGTGGACCCCCTGTGACTGGGCCCCGTTGCTGAGGCCACTGCTTGGACTAGGATGACACCGGGCTGCTGGTCTGTCCGGCTTCACAGAGCAGCCCTGTTCTTGCTCCTCTCTAAGGATCCGGTCGCCTTGCTGAACGATCAGCAATGAACAATGCAACATCTTACAGCCCGCAGGTCAGTTTGTATGATTCAGAAGTGGATGGATAACTCCGAAAATGCACAGAAGATGTATGTGCTGCCTCCTCTGCATGTACTGACCCTGAACACCAACTGCAGTTGTCACCAAGTTCCCTCATTACGCAGCTGTGGAAAGCGTAAGTTGTGTACAGCCTATATGAGTTGGGCAGGTGTGACCTTGCAGGATGTCATCTGCTGCTGACCACATCCTCTGTGGCCATAGAGAAGGCAGGTAAAAAACATCTCCTTTTTTTTTTTTTTTTTTTTCTGGTGGATATGGAAAGAGGGCTGTAGTTTATAGGGATGCAATACTTCTGCAGAGACTGAGTATTTGCTGTATGGCAGCTGAATCGAGTGGCTCTGCTCGCAGATCGGAGCTGGGCCAGGAGCAGCTGGCAAAACCCAACCTCAGAGAGCCCTTCTCGCTCCTGGAGGCCTCTGCGGGGAGGGGCAGCGGGACCTTGACCAGGCATTACAAAACCCGCGCAGGGCATCAGCGTGTGCGATCGGCCAGGTGAAGGCTGAGACGACGGCAGGTTTTGCTTCCCATTGGACTCGAAGGTGAAGGCGGGAA
>NW_008620952.1:0-3394 GCF_000691845.1 Merops nubicus | reverse complement strand
CCAAAGTGTCTCTCTCTCTCTCAGAGGAGGAGAGGCGAGTACATAGTTGTTCTGTCCCGGTTAGAAGGCAGAACTGTGTCCCAGCTCCCTTATCCCTCAGTTTCCCCAAATAGAGAGGTAAATAAGGAAGGCAGGGGTAATGAAAACCTTGCACCAAATTGAAAGTTAACAAAATGAAATATATTATTTAACAGGGATCAGAAAGGAAGAAGGGTAGGGGTTTAACAGGGAAGGGGGGTTGTAGGAACAGCAAGGTAAGGAAGATTAAACTTCCAAATATACAAAACCCAGATGCTATGCTGAGGCTCCCCGGTGCTGGATCTCGCTGGATTGAGGTGGATTGAAGCTGGATGCACAATCCTTGGACATGGATGGAGGCAGGGAAGAGTCTGTAGATCAGGCCCAGGTCTCCAAGATGGCCACGGCCACATGTAGTACAGGGAGCAGCAGAGCAGCGTGTGCCCAGGTGCAAGGTCAAAGGAGCAAGAGGAAGAAGAAAGAAGAGAGAGAGGCGTGCCTTTCTCGCCCCTTTTATAGACCTTAGCAGGAAGTCCCGAAGACAGGAAAAGGGGAGTGGGAATAGGACAGGTGTACGCCCCTTTCATTCACGCTTGTACCTGGTTTACGGTTTCAGATCTCCACCCACCAGGGGCATCAGGTTTCAAACCATTACAATAGTTCTGTTCCGTGTGGGTCCTGCCCTGAACCCCTTTTTACACAGAACCAGGACAAGGTGTTAAAACGACGTTTCTTCTACGCAACTTCTCAGTTACATGTAGTATACTTACTTTTCAGCTACTATTTTAACACTTTGCAGATTCAAAGCCTCTATAGCCCTCCATATCATTCCAGAAAAGCAAAAAGGGACAAAGAAGCATTTTAAGAGGAGAAGGAAGGGGGGGAAAGGCATTTTAAATACAGACTGTGACAGAGAAGGTTTGAGGCTTTTCTCCATGTGCTGCAGCAGCAAGATGGCCTTGGGAGGGAAGCAAGGCAAAGAACTATAAAAAAACGTCTCTAGGATCTACCTCAGATGTTGGTACCCTCTCGTTAAAGGATGGAGATGATTGCACGTCCTCTGTTTGTAATTTGCCAGAGCAGTCTCCCTGCTTTCTCCCCAGCCTTTTATACTGTCATTTGTAATTGCAGGACTTGTGAACCAGCAGCTGTAACGGTAGTACGTTATTTTGCCATGTGCTGGCAGTTGCATCTCCTCACCATAGTGATTTACTGCACTGCCTGCTGACCTGTGGAGACCACCATATTGTGAGCTCTTTTTGAGCTCATTCAATTGCCTTCCTAAACATTAATACTGTCCAATTACAAGAGGCAAGAGCTTATTGATACAGGCAGGGAATGTTACCAGAGCGTTGCATCTGTCACTGCTAATGAGTCAAAAAAATCTGCATGCTCATCAAGATGTTCTAAATTTTATTTCTTTTAAAACAGAAGAAGACGCATAAGAAATAGAAACAAACGTAAAAGGCCAGGAAAATAAGACAGCCTAAATTAAAGCACAACTCCAGAAAAATAGCTGTAGACATATGGATTTTATAGTTTTTTTATACATAAACACACATATATAAGTGGCAAAACTAGGTATTAGAATATTCTGAAACTGAAAAGGATACAAATGCAGTTTCAGGAAAGTACCTATCCATTAAATTAAGCCTCACAGTTTATAAAGGATTACTGAATGTTTAGCTACAAAGTCTCACCTTCTCCAGAATTTCAAAGGGTCAAAGAAATTCTGGTGAAGAAAGAAAACCTCACTTTATGGAGAATTTCAGTGTTTTAATTCTTGACACCTTCTCCCTCAGAAGAAAACACCATTCATTCAAAATTGTTGCAAAAGGAAGCAGGTCCTGCACCTGAGCTGGCCTGTGGCTAAGGTTGCCCCCAGCCAGGAATAAGAAGCCATGGAAGATGAAGCTGCCAAAAAAAAACACAAATCTTGCTGCTCCCCACTGCTCCCCTGATAGTCTCCCAAGCCACCAGGTAGGGTGCTGTGGAGCCTTGCCCAGCCTTTATCAGGACCTGATAGGTGTGGAAATATCTCTGACACACATTTCCAGCCCAGCAAATCAGCGAATTCAGAAGAAAAGGGGTTTTTTTGGAACTTGTCACAATCAGCTTGAGGTGTCAGTGTGTCTGTAGGACACATGGCAGATGGCTGCAAGCCAGACGCCCAGGAAAGCAGGGTACCTTCACTTAGCTGGTGCTGATGGGTAAAAGCACCCCAGATGGGTCTCAGTGCTGCACGGACATCCCAGCAGCGTGCTGTGCCCAAGCAAACAGGCTCCTACAACCTGCTCGAGGCCAGGAGTGGCTTCTCCTTGGCCAAAGCAGCCCCACCAAATGCCTTGTGCACCTAACCATAGATATGCATTTCCATGAACACACTGGAAAAATTACACACATAACGGACTAGCAGGGAGGTGTGGGTTAATGCTGACAAGTGATTTAGTGTATTCTTCAGGAAATAAACTTTCACACAAACCCTCGGTCAGCATGTGAGTATTCCTCCCCTGCCACAGTCTAAGCACAGGCTTCAGGACAGGCACAGCCCTCGCCTGAAGGCAAAGGGACCCTGCCACCCTTCACTGCTGCCAGGGCCACCAACACCTGGGTACACTGTTCTGCATCACCAGTACTTGTGGCAATGAGATCCCAGACAGAAATCTGGGCACACACAGGGTCTGTGAAGTAGTTCAGTCTCCTGGGACACGCAGCCTGGCTGTGCATGGTCAAGGCTCATTTATTACTTACTGGGAGCCTGATGTCAGGGAAGCTGTTTGCAGTTTTCTTACCAAGTGCCATATGTCCAGAAAAAGCAGGGACCAAAATCCTCTTCTACCTGGATCACGTTCCAGGACAGAGGCAGGCACACTCTGTAGCATCCTGGAGAAACCAGGGAGGGTGGAAGGGGGAGTGACCTGAATAGTAGGAATTAATCACAAAGCACTGGCCCATATTTCCCCTTCTCAGCTGTAACCTTCTCCAGGCAGGATGCTTTCTTTGCCTAGCTCTCAGATGGACCCTCAGCCA
Organism: Merops nubicus; assembly: GCF_000691845.1. Taxonomy (NCBI): domain Eukaryota; kingdom Metazoa; phylum Chordata; class Aves; order Coraciiformes; family Meropidae; genus Merops; species Merops nubicus. Next base: position 346 of record NW_008620952.1, on the reverse strand, counting down.
CTGGGGTGACCTTCGGGTGCTCTCACAATGCAAATAACAATGCACTCATTACTGATCTCGGGGGGGTGACAATAGTGTAAGCCTTTATAGAATCACAGAATCATAGAATTATTATGGTTGGAAAGGACCTCCAGGATCACCTAGTCCAATCTCCATCCCAACACTTCCCTAACCAATAGACCTTCAAGTGTTACATCTACTTGTTTTTTTGAACACCTCCAGGGATGATGACTCCACCATCTCCCTGGGCAGCACATTCCAGTGTCTAACCACTCTCTGAGTGAAGAAATTATTCCAACCAAAACCCCTCCTGGCACAACTCGAGGCCATTTCCCCTCATCCTATC
>NW_008620951.1:24898-30996 GCF_000691845.1 Merops nubicus | reverse complement strand
TTCTCTGCATCCTCAGTGGTCAGGGCAGTGGTCAGGGCTGCCGCCTCCTTCAGCAGCGGGCCCACACTTCTCCTATTGCTCCTTTTACTACTGATAGATTTGAAGAAGCCCTTTTTGTTCTCCTTTACTTCCTTTGCTAATTTTAGAACTAAGAGAGATTTGGCCTTTCTTATTGTCTTCCTACGTGTCCTGACAGCTTCCCTATATTTCTCCCAAGTGACAAGTCCCTTCTTATATGAGCCACATACTTTCTTCCATGAGATTTCCTTCAGAAGTAAATTCCTCATCCATGCAGGTCTCTTAGCTCATCTACTCAATTTTTTACTCAAGAGAATGCACCTATCTTGGGCTTGGAGGAAGTGATATTTAAAAACTGACTAATACAAGGTCTAGCAATGCACTTCTTATTGGTTCCTCCAGTACCTGCATTAAGTTATCATAAGTGCACTGCAAGAGCCTTTTTGACTGAACTTGCCTACCTGTGTGGGATTCCCAACAAACAGCAGGGTGATTGAAGTCCCCCATGAGTACCAAGGAGTGTGCTCTAGAGGTGGAGGAAGTGATATTTAAAAACTGACTAATACAAGGTCTAGCAATGCACTTCTTATTGGTTCCTCCAGTACCTGCATTAAGTTATCATAAGTGCACTGCAAGAGCCTTTTTGACTGAACTTGCCTACCTGTGTGGGATTCCCAACAAACAGCAGGGTGATTGAAGTCCCCCATGAGTACCAAGGAGTGTGCTCTAGAGGCTACCTTAAGCTGTCTGTAGAATGCCTGATCGACATCTTCTTGGTTTGGTGGTCTATAGTAGACTCCCACAACAGTTTCACCCCACTTCGTGTGTCCCTTAATTCCTATCCACAAGCTTTCAACTTGTTCCCCTTCCCTCCCGCAGGTAGAACTCAATACCTTGCAGTTGCTGTCACACATAAAGAGCAACACCACCGCCTCGCCTTGTTGGTCTGTCTTTCCTGAATAGTAGATAGCCATCCATGACAACATTCCAGCTGTGGGAGCTCTCCCACCACGTTTCAGTGATTGCAATTATGTCAGAGTCATGCAACCTAATGCAGATCTCCAACTCCTCCTGCTTGTTCCCTGTACTCTGTGCATTGGTATATAAGCATTTCAGAGGGGGAGTTAACCCACCAGTTTTCACTCTTGCTCTCTGACCATTTTCGGCCACTACTGTGGTTACTAACTTGTTAGTGAGCCCTGTGTTATCACTGAGCACCTCGAGTAGGACAGTAGACTGGAGGTTGTCCTTAGGCACATCTCTCATGAGCATTCTCATGAGGATCATTATGTGCAAGATCTGAAAAGGTCTGACTAGCTTTTGCAGCTGTGTTGACCACAGTTTACCCGTTTCATTACATGGACCCTCAAATATTCATCAGTGTCCCAGAGCATTTTTGATAGTTTATATAAAAGGAGATTAGAACAAATAACTACTATTAACTGCTATAACAAAACTGACTATATAGATTACAGTCATCTTGTACGTGCACGTTCAGTTAATAATTGAGACTTCATCTGTAAAGTCTTCAGTTTTTTGTTTGTGGATTATAAGCCTGAAATGAAAAATTGACACCAAATAAACCTCTTGAAAAGCTGTGCATAAGTTATATTCTGTAACAACATTGTCTTCCTGCAAACATACACATAGGCACAGAAGGCAAACTTAGCACCTCTAACTTGGGGAAAAAAACCCACATACTTGATAGTTACTGCCTAGATAGCAGGGGACAGATAAGGAGCTTTTTGCTGTTTTTTCCCTTTTACAGTTTCAAGCTTTCTGTCAGCTCTCTACAGTGAATGCTTTGTTGGGAATAGAAAATCAATTCCTGTCTGAGGTAAACTGTACAAAGTGTTAGCATAAACCATACGAACACTTTTGGTTGAAGGAGTCTTGTTAAGGTTCAAGGGGATCAATATTTTCCAGCAGGTCCTGCAAGTCTGACAGACCATATCTGCTGATTTTAGGAAGTAGTGAAACTGCCATTGGCCTTGCTGTCATGACCTATGGAAATTACTCATGGATGCTTAGTGCTTATGAATGCAAGTCTCCTAGAGATGTCCTCATTCCTTTTACCCAATTAAATCATTAAAAAGTGGCTTTTCTTTTTTATTTTTCAACTCTGATTTCTTTTATCTGACTTTAATTGTTGTTTAACTAAAAACTATAGAAAGGGAGGTTTTGCTTTTTTTTCAGGTGTCAAAAATTGAAAGAGTCTGATTTACTTAAAGCTTTTCTGTTTAGCCAAGGAATTTTGCCCAGCTAAAGTGAAGATTTTGAAAATTTTATTTTGCAATAAAAACATTACAAGATTTAAAAAAAAAAAAAAAGGCAAAGTAAGATTCACCAAAATCTATTCTTTTATAAAAGCCACTGAAAAGAATCAAGAATTGACTTGAAAGAATTATTTAATGATCTCTGTTTGTGCTGCAAATTAAAGCAAGGAGTGGTAGATGCTTTCCTGAAAATCAGTTCTGGAACATAAATGAGTAATATCTCAGTAACTTTGCAAAGTCATGTAAGTATATATGACAACTTTTCTAGCTCAACTTTTTAAAAATGAAAAAAAGCGCACAAATTTCTAACCTACAGTAATTTGCTAATGAAAAACTCTGCTAAGGGGAAAAAATTAAAGTCTAGCAAGGCTTCAGGGTATTTTGGTTTTTCTGAAGTGGGTGACAGTTACAAACATTTCAAAGGACACATAAGAATTCCCCACATTGGCATTGTCTTTAATAACCCAGGATGGAAACAGAAATGTGCTTTACAAAGCAGTCACACTGACATTAGTGAACATTAGGCTTCCTAAGGCAGATAAGGTCTGTTCTGTTTGTGGATTTTAGTAATTTTTTTTTCTGAATTTTGAATAAAAAGGGAAGACATTCATTCCAGTGCTATAACTGAGAAGAACCTGTCTTCTAAACTTTTGTGCTTATAAATATGCTAATCTTGCTATCATTTTTGCCTAAAAATAAAGCAGTCTTTCCTTTATTACTTCTGACGTGCTTTGATGTGCTGTCCATTTAGCCATTCTCTGTGGTATCTTAAACCATAATGTAAGAGCATCAGACAGCACTGTCACTAGCTTCAAAAAGAAGCTTTTATGGCTATAGCCAAAGTTTAATAGCCATGCTGAAGGAAGACAAGTGCAAAGCAGAGATGGGAGACTTGGCATCCCAGTGTCATCTGGTGCCTTTTCCACGGGTTACAAAAGTTAAATTCCGTAGGTCTTTGGAGAACCAGTTATACTTCCTTCCATATCCAAAGTCGATACAAACACAGAGAAAGACAGAAAAGTTGGGAATCCTAGCAATTCAAGTATTTAGAACAGTATCTCTTTCTACAGTATCAAAAATTTACCAAAGCCCTTGGGCAGAACAAGACAGAGTGCCTTTTCAACTGCTAGGAACATACGGACTAAATATCTCTGACAAATTTATTCCAGCATGAATATTTACAACACCTGGCTGTCTGAAAGCAACCCACCTTAAGAACAGGTAAATAAATCTCTGGAACTTAGCAAATGATACAGCTGGGAGATTTTACATTTCTTCTGTGGGACTCAAACCTGATCCAGGGGCTACTAGAGACAGGGGGATCCTTTCCTTTGAGTTCAGGGAGCTTTGGATTAGGCTCTTAATTTAAGTTTTTAAAATTATTATTATTATTTTTAAATAACATCTAGTTTTTAAAACTCTCCATGATGCCTACAGACCACATGGTAACTATGATTCAAATGTGTCATAGGAAACCAGTTTCCTCCCTCCCAAGCTGATGTTAAAAAAGAGAGAGAATAACTTTTTTCTAAATTACATCTCCGTTGCCAAAAGCAATGAACAAAACACATGTGTTAACTCAGTCTGCCTGGTCTCAACCTAGTATCTTTCTCTTTCTCCTGTTGTACTTTCTCACCTCTTTCACTGAGGGAAGTCAGGCTTGATAATAAGACAACAGAGAGAAAGCAAGAAGTTCTTAATATTTCTCCTATTCTCAAATTTGAGGGAGTGTTGTTTTCATAGAGCCTCCTTCCCCACACAGGGGCCTCTCATACAAGCGAACACATTGAAACCTCAGGCTCTCCAACTGGCCCCAGGAGCAGGGTTGTGGATCATTCTCATTCTCGTTCCTTTCCTGCAAGAAACAAAAGCCTTTTTATTTTTCTGCTCATTCTTTTTAGTAGTACTTGCATAATCCTTGCATTTTTGTTTCACTGGCTCTCAGCTAACATCAAGAAGCGGTCTTTTTCCTGGCCAGTTCAAAAGCTAAATCAATTATGCTCATCAGCCTCTCCAAATTAACCTATTCGGGTCTAATTGGTTGAGTCTTTTGTTGCTAAGCTTTGATCTACAGGGAGATTTCACCTTTGGGAACTGAATTTTGCTGGATGAGCCAAGCATCTTTCCTCATTAATTTATGTTTCTGCTTCTGATTTTAAAAACAACCACAGAAATTAGGCCTTCCTAGGGAGATTCCTCGCTTAAGACACCTAATGCCACATGTATTCATCACATCCTGATGCTAACAATCCTTTGGGATTCATATCACTGTGTCACTAAAACCTGGTTAATAGTTTTGTTTCGATTGTGATTCTGGACAAGGACCTTCAGTCGTGAAGGTCTTGTTTAGAGTGAAATCCTTTAGAATTAGAAACCTTATGGAAATAAGGACTTTAACATCATTCTCAAATCCTTTAAACTACAGTTTCATATATAATATTGTTATAAAATTTTTATGAGCTACAGTATTAACTTTAGAGATGGACCCTTCGCAACTCCCCATTTTTTTTTTTCCATTTTCAGTCACCTGTGACTCCACAACTGCTTGAAAACGTATCTCATATTTTGTTATTCCACAAAACTGATATCTGGAATTAAAAACAAAAACAAACAAACACCTTATAAGCAGAAATCTAGATAAAATTTCTCCAATTTCATATAAATCTATAAACAAAAGTTCATAGAGAAGAAAACCTCATGTGGCTTCCCTATGAAGTAAATAAGTTTTAAACAAAACAAAATGAAACCATCACATTAAATTCTTTAAGATACTGTCATGATTTCAGAAGTTATAAAATAACAGTAATTTTTCTCATTGTAATACCTCAGATACCACATAAAAGTTTATATTAATCCTCTGGTGTAGGCACAGGAGTGGGAGCACTTTATACATGCAGTTCTTAGTACTCACAAAACCCACTTTCCATGGCAGTCCTGCCAGCCTGGTGATGTGCAGTCAAGGATTTATTCTCACACATAAAATAGTTTGCACACAGTATGATTACAAAGATACAAGCAGGACTGATGTAGTTCTAAAGAATGAGAAGCTACTTTATTTTGAGCTTCCACCTACTTTCAGAAATCAAAAGGTACTATTTGTTTAAAGTAATTTTAATTGTCAAAGAGGTTTGTTTGTTTAGGAGTTAAGTAAATTAGAACTTAGGTTGGTTGAGGTTATTTTTAAACAGTTCCAGTTCACAAACTGCATTGCCACTTTGTGTTCCTGCAGTAATTAGTGAAGACTCCAACAAAAATGGCAAACCAGGAGCTAAGAGAAATTAGCTTTAACCCTAGCTGAATCAATGACTCATTCAGTGAAACGACACTGAGACACATCCAGCTCAGCTGAGAAAAGGGCTTGCAAAATAGACCTAGCCTGGGGAATTCCTCACTAAAAAAAAAAAAAAAAAAAGGGTTACAGAAATAGTGAATAAATAGTGAATATTTCTATAGAATAGAAAATATAGAATAGTGAATTAGAGGACTTTTTTTTTTTTAAATTAAAAGCCTGAAGCTATTTTCAAATTAAGCCAGGATTCATTTATATATTTCAGCGTTTATGTATTTCAGCTCTGTTACTGTACAGGGATATCTGCAGATTCTTTGTCCTTCCTGTGTTCCTTGTTATCCTTACATTTGATCTTGCATTGATCAGTGTAAGGCATGACAATGATCAAAGGAATCAGGATGCTTCAAGGACAGAATTTATGCAAATATGGGGAGATATCTTTTCAAAAATTTTCACACAACTTTACATTCTTTAACCTCTTTCCAGTCGAGAATTTAGATTCACATATCTCTGGC
>NW_008620951.1:6694-24867 GCF_000691845.1 Merops nubicus | reverse complement strand
GGAAAGGCAAAACCCTGTCACCTAAACATCTAGTCTCCTAAAAACGAATGTAATTTTGTTCTCGACTTGTGAGCTCAAAACTTCAACCACTTTCTCTATCTCGCTTTGATTTATTGTGCAGAAACACATTTCATTCCTGATACCTAAGAAGGCAGAGTAATTACGTTATAAATTTTCCTCCATTTTGTCAGAACAACACACAGTGTTGCAGTATATGGGCGTACCTCTCCAAGGTTGAATCACTATAGTCAGAGTTCAAATATTTTATATGCTATTTTTATTAGAACAGTTGAAAGCATGGTAGTTGTATGGCTATGTTAACCAGAAGCAGCCATGTTCAGGAAAGTACATATTTGATTTCCTTTAGCATGTGATTTTTATCCTTGGGAAATGTATTCACTGTCTTTTCCATACATTTGTAGCCTTCAGATATTACACTGGCATTTTGCTTACTCATGATGCAATAAGCTAGTGCCATAAGATTATAATTAAAAAGAGAAGAATTAAAATGCTTCCCATCCTGGCTTTCAACTGCATTTAGCTACACATGGGGAAAAAGAGAAATCCAGCCTGCCTGCCATGCTACGGAAATGAATGTAATGAGAAAAATACCAAAGTCTGTAAAGCAAAAAAAGAAAGAGAACATTTCCAGCAACACACAGACAGTCCAAATCTCAACACAGCTGATCCTTTCAGGACACCAAGGGAAGAAACTATCAGGAATTTTATCCTGCTAAAGGACAGCATATTTCATTCACTTGCACACAGTGCCGTACAAAGGACTAGACATATGCAAAACCAGCAATAAAAGCATGAAATACCACAACTGCTCATAATAAGAGCACTAAAGGTCAGAGTAGTGACTATTCCCTACTCTCTTCATCATTATCCAGATGAGCACACATCATCTATTTTTAAGAAAGTAACTGTATGAATCATTCACCAAAGACCTCTCTGAACACTCTATGCTATTTAGAAAAGATAGAGCTTTGACTATCTTCTGGCAAAAAGTCCTGTAAGTGGCCTAGGGCACAGTTCATTGCTTCTATGCATCTGACACAATGGAGTACTTAGGGGGAAATGGATTGGTTGCATTAGTTTAATCATATCCCAAAGCACACAAGGCAGTAATGCCAGAGAAGTTAGATAATTTTTATTCTAAGAAAGTTTCGGGGTAAGGCAAATACCTTTATAAAATGAGATTTTAAGCTCTTAGTGAAGATATATCTGCTGTCCAAAAAGAAAACAACACTAATGAAGAAATTCCTATGGGCTGTTTATTGATACCAGATTTGCTTTAACAGTTAATCTCCCCAAAAGGCTATTAAAGCAGTGATAATGACAAAAGCAGCTCTTCATACACATTAACTGTTGGGATAATCCTACAAATTCAGTTGAAAAATATTAACACTTAGCTCACTATTTTCTGCATCCAGAGAAGGCTTAATTATACCTTTAAGTATCTGAAATAAATCAGCACTTTAACTGTGGTGTTGCTTCAGATTAATGTTAGTGATTTTTTTTCATATTGTTTTTTTTGTAAGCCACTCATTTTGTAGCTATATAAAAGGTGAGGCAGTGTTCACTGCAATCAACAGAAAGAAGTATGCCACTGTAAGTGATAGGATATGAAAACAGGAAGGAAATACTCTGATTTCATTTGAATTTACACCATTGATCCTGAGACGCTGTTCACTCCCTGTCCTTGAAGTCCCTATCACGTGTTTCTAAGAGCAGCCTGCACTATTTCATAGTTTGGGTACTTTAGAAGGTGCTTTCAGGCATCCATAGATGAAGATATGAAGACGACTACACAGTTTGCCAACTATTCAAAAATTGTTCCATAAATCAGAAAGAAAAGCATCCATATTTGAAACAGCTAAATTACTCCAGGACAAATCTGAAAGAGAGATGGCCTATAAAGGTATGAACTTCAGTGGCTTCTATGCTGATCATTCCACCTGGCAATAGCTTATTTTTGTCTGTGACATCTGAGTGCTTCAGTTCTCTACTGCTTCAAGAAGACTCATAGAAGTAATTCTTTTCCCAGAATATCCAGTATTCTTAACCACTGGAACATGGATTTTGTAGGATTCTTTAACCCCACAAGCTTCTAAATTTGTTACATTCAGAGAATCATTACTGGTGGGAAAGGTAGAGACTAATAACGAACATTTGTGTAACACAATGGCAGACAGACTGCATAGGTTAGTAGGAAGATTTACTAGAAAGCTAATCAAATCCAAGACTGAGGTTGCAGTCAGATTTGTATAAGCTTTAAAATCCATGAGCCATTCAACTCAGTTGATTCAGTTATCCTAATACTCTTACCAGCTTCAGTACTCTAATCAAAGAAGTGAATGATTACTCCACTGCTTAATCCTGTGCGTGATGGTTACTTCTTGTCTGGCTAAAATATGATCGCGAAATAGATGAAACATGTTTTTTTACCAGAGTCAAACATTTAATTCTGAGTCTTGATCATTGAGGGGTTGAGGACAACTCAATGGACTCTGTATTTTGATTTCTTAAATGTCATAGTTTAGGCTAAAGAGCAACAGTTCAATCCTAAACTGCACTGAAAAGAGTGACAATATAAAATGCTTTTATAAGTGGACAGCAGTAGAGATGTCAAGTGCTCATTTAACTATTATTAAAAAAAAAAAAAAAAAGAGGAAAAAAAAAAAAAGGTTGTCAATTCCATGATTGAGAAATCTCCTTAAGTGACCTGGCCAACCGAGGGAATTATATTTTAAATACTTCTTGATAAAAGATTTACAAAGCTACTAACAGATTCAGACACCAAAGTTTAGTACATGGTTTAGTGCTTCCCCTTCATTGACAAAACCTGTAAAAAGAAAAGTGAAGGAATACTTTCAAAACTAACTGCCAACTTCAAGGATTCTCAGTTTGAGTTGCCACATTACTGAATCTTGAAGGAACTGTATTAGCAGTACAAAATCCAGCAATTACCTTGAAGAGAAATAGCTGTTGCCTGCTTTCGAGTGAATATCCAAACCCAATCTTAAGAAAGAGCTTTTGGACACAAACTGAAAGTATGACCTTCTATAATGAAAGATGCCAACTAAATTCAGTATAACTAAAGAAAGCTGAAAACTATTGCTTTGTTAGGCAAAATAACTACAATTCATAGGACAGGAACTGATTGTGATTCATTAGTCACAATGAAAAATAATGGAATCCACATAATTCCATTTCTAACAATGGAAAAATTTAAGGAGAAGGATTCTTACCTTTCAGAACAAATAGAAATCAGACTGAAGAGGTTATGGAGTGAATAGTAGAGAGAACTGAGAGAGTTTGAAATTGTTTTTTCTGAATTGTTTCAGGTAAAAAAAAAAAAAAAATTAAAAAAAACAGGGTTGGGGTTTCAAAATCATCAGGAGTGGTGACAGTTATTCTTTTCCCCGGTAGCTGAGTAGTTTAAGAGCTCTTTTGAGATGAAGAGATGAGCCCTTAGTCCAAAAAGAATCACAACTGGATCTTCCATTTTATAGTACTGTTCTAGCTTACACAACTCAACTTGGAGCAAGTCTCCCAATCCTCAGTTGTTGGTTTTCCATTTCTTGTTACATATGTGAGATCAAGAAAGAAAATCACTTCACCTGTATCCCCTGGGCAAGGACATATCCAGGAGATGAAAAACCTGAATAAAGCTGAACCCTTCAGCAAGAGGATTCACAGAAGCAACCAGACAGCTGTCATGTCACATTGAAATATTACTAATGTGGATAACATCCAAATCTATGATGCAGCACTAAAATATGCAGTATCCCATTATGAATCCCTGGAGCCATTCACATGCTTGCTTTCTGTCCACCGTCCTTATTTCAAAAAAATATATGCTTTTGAAACAAACACAAGAACTGTTAATAGTGCATTGCCTACTATGTTTGTTGTTCTTTCTCATGAAATCTAAATTGTAGTAGACAGAATGATCTTGGGAGCTACGGGTTAATATGTGTTTTGCTTCTGACACCTTTATTATAGCCAGATAATTCAGTAGCACATCCTATCATGTCATCATATCATTTCAATACTTCATTACTGTAATTTTTCTAACTTATTTTGCTAACAGAATGCCTCCAAGATGTTGATTCAGCCCACCTTTTTCTCTTCATTACCAAGTACAACTAAGAAAGAGAAAAAATTAAAAAATAAGGTGCCATGCTATTTGGTATTTCCATCACTTGAAAAGTTCCTGATCCTTTTCTGCCTTGCTTCTACAGTCAAAACATAACCAAAACTGTAGCTTAGTTTCAAAGGCTCAAATCTGATTTCTACACTTTCAAATGATGAGGGGCTCTTAGTCTCCGAGTTTGGCTTTTTGTATTATTCATAGTACAGAAAACCTTCACATCAGCCACTTATACCAGATTCCCAAGTGCTTGTATGCACCTACTTACAGATACACTATGGGATGCAATATATATGACAAAAGTTTATCACATTATCAAAAAAAGTCAGACCTATTTCATGCTTCCCAGTTCTGTAAGCACCTTGGAGTACCAAATACCTGCCACGAGGTGAGACAAAACACTGTTGCCTGGATAATTGTTACACTTAGGCAAAACCTGCTACCATCTAACACAGATGTGTGGGTTCTTGGTTATTAAAGAGCGTAAGGTGTCTAGAAACAGCCACTGAATAAGTTTGCTCTCCTCACCTTTTGGACGTTGAAAAGCCCTATTATGCTGAAACCCCTTAAATCTGTATGGACTTGAACTTATGTTTAAATGCAATGTTCTAATAAATTACAGAAAACGTTCTAAAGACATGTTCTGAACACATCCAGTTCATAACCTTCTAACAGAATAAGAGAACTGGGGAACCTTCTCACAATTTTGCCAACTTTCTGAAAAGGAAAGTATTCTCAGAGCATGTTCTGAAAACTTTCATACAGACACTATCAAATGACTACATTATCCCACCCATCTGACATGTTATCTACTCATTTGCAGGTGGTGGTTTATCACTAGAAAAGCATTTCAGCAATGCCTTTCAGGTGGTGGGGTTTGAGGCTATATTTAATTTTTCCATAAACTCTGATATAGCAAATCATGTCTTTCAATCTGTTCCTAACAATACATGTGAAGGCAAAGTGGGGGGGTTGTATTTAATAAAGACCTATAGCCTATCTATATATCACCCGATTAGGAAAAAAAATAGATTTTGAGATAAAGAAAGTAGAAAAAAATAGAAAGATTTGCAAGAGTTACAAACAAGTAAAATCCATAGAGTTATACTGACATGGTCTAGATCAGAATTAGATATTTTCTTTATTTAAAGAGAAAAATGGGTATTAATTTAGCAGCCTTAAGAACTATTTGGTAAACTCGTTTAGAGATGAAAGACTTTTGTTCTAGCCTTGGTCAATTACCACCAAAAGCTATTGCTATCAGCTGACTGCTTGACGGCTCCTGTGAGCAAGCCTGATAGCTTCATCCCTGATGCTGATGAGCAGTAAACGCCCAGACCTATAACAGAACTGTCGCTGCAAGTGCAGTCATCTGGCTCATCCATTCCAGCAGAGACTCAGAAGCCAGGACAGGCTCAGCCACTGACTCTTGTGTGATCTCGGGACTATGGAACACTGCGAGCTGTGACAGCGTTCCTCTGGGCTGTGGTACAGCGATGGAGAAGGGGGAGCAGTGGGAGGCTAAGTGGATGTGGCAATGCTTCTGTAGCCAGTGGCCACAGTGCATCTGTTAACTTCTGCAGGCGTTAGAGCTTCCACTTTGACATACCGTGTCCCAGAAAGCTTTAAGAGCAGACTCCTACTCTGCATTACAATGGTAGCTATCTGTGGAAACAACTAACCCTATGCAGTTAATCGGTCAGATTCAATCACCCATGCTTACAGTTGTTCAGTTGAAAGGGTAAAAGGGTATTTTAGCTGCTTGCTGACTTTGAGAAGAGTTGGAACAAAGCAGAAAGATACAAATCTGTGACACACATAAAAGAACAACTGATGTGAAAGACTGATTTTTTTTTTTTACAGCTGAGCATTCACCATAGTACACTTGCATAATTCCATCTGCATAGAATATTGACATAGCCTTGCACAGAATTAATATTTCAAATCACTTCCTTGTCCTAGCGACACCTTCCTGCATTTGTCACTCTTCTGCTTTTCACATAGTTGCTTCTAACAGTCTGAAGGAAAAGCTGTAGCTAATTTGCCTCCTGACCCTGATGAATGAAACAAATTATTCTATTTCTTTGAGTAGCACTCTGATTCAACAGCAATTTTCCTGGCACAGCTATTTCACTGCAGCTCCAGTCCACAGAAATTTTCAGTCAACATTTAGTTATTCTCACAAGTGTTATTAAATACTGTTACTTATACACCAGCCAGGATCTTACAATGTTCACTTAAATCTTGTATTAAGAAAAGAATGTTATGGGGAAAGATGAGAAAAAAAGCAGGCAAATATTAGCGAAAATCTAAGAGTCTATGAACAGAATAAGGTTCTACAGGATTAGCTTTGTTGTACATCTTTAGTATTTACATTTGAAGTTTAAGTATCTTTTACAGTGACACACAGATGACATATTTTCATCCAAAATCTTATAATTACAAAACACGACAAAAAGAGTGAAGGAAGAGGAAATATCTTAAATTTATCTTAATTTATCCTCATGAAAGCAAATATACTATTGCTAAATTGGAAATGATCTACAGAGCACCACGTTTATGACATAGATTTAATTGTATCATCACATTAAAGGAGGAATTCAAGTCTAACTGCTGTTTTCTTTGAAAGTTATTCTTCATCATCAAAAATAATTTGTGGTAAATAATAGGTGACAAAATCACTGCTTGTGTACTACAGGTTTTTTTCTGTACTGAACTAGATTTCTGATATTGTTAGATCCCTCTCTCTTTGAATTATTTAACTGTTCCCTTGGTAGTTTGGTATAGATCTTTAAAAGAATAATTCATGATTTTGACATGATTCTTTACTTGAAAAAAATACTTTATAAGGTCACTGATTCGTTTTTAAAATCCTCACCTATTGCCACATAAGTGTGTTACAGTTATAATACAAAGGTGCTTTTTTTCCCCCCAATGTCTTTGAAACAATCTTAGGTTGAAATTAATATAGCTTAAATTTGGGTTGATTTCACTCTGAGCACAGATAAATTATAAATTACCCTTAAGTAAAAATGGAATTCATATGCAAGCAGAATCATGCACATGCAGTGCACATGAAAACAAGGCAAAAATATTTTTCAAAAGAATCATCTATTATTGCTAAGACAACTTTATATCTGAACCATACAGTGTTTATATGAAACTATATCCTCTCATCCTGCAGTCCTGCCACTCCATACCCCTTCAGGGTACAAAAATGCCACCCTAATTCAGAGAACTGACACTTCTTAAAAACACAGATTGCTTCTTCTGATTCCTACTGTTAGAAAGTTTGTGACTTTAATCATATCTGACATCAAATTCTAGTCCCAACTTAAATGTTGAACACATGTTTGAATAGCTGAAAATTACTTTTGTGTGGTGTGGAAGTACTAGCAATAAATGATAAGTAGAAAATTCCAATTTCATCTGTCTCTAAATGACAAGTATTTGCAAGGTTGTCCTTGAGGGTACCTTCATCTTTTTAGATACACTGGCTTGCATCACAAAACACTGTTAACACTTATTATTGGAGACTATTATCTAAAGATTTACAGACTACTGAAATTGTAGTTTCTGCTTCATCATTGTTTGACAGTGAAGAGAAATGTTCTACAGACAGGTTTGAATTTAAGCTTTCAATGAATTGCATATGTCATCTATATAGTTGGATCCCAGAAAGGTGGTGTACATAGAAACCAAATTTCTCCTATCGTTTGAACATGGATTTAATGCATTCCTGATATTAATTATTAAGTAGTCATCATGTTAAAACAATTATTCTTTATTTATAAACTGCGGATTTTGTTCTAGAAGTATTTGAACATGTAGTAATGCCCATTAAAAAGTATTCCTTAATGCAGTTTGATCCTAGTAAATAATAATCAAGCTAATATTCACTTGAAGAAATTGTACCTTCCGTAAAGTATCAAGTAGTAAAATAGAGGAGACCTTGAATTATGATTCATGAATAATTTTTATGTACCTTGCAAGCCAGTGAAAACCCAAGACCCATGTGCATTCACCTAATCAAAAGCACAGTGCAAGCTTATACTATGTGCTTTGCAAAGAAACATCCTGCAATTCATTTAAATCTGAAAAAAAACCCCAAACTCTCCCTGTATGCAGGAAAAGCCCAAACATCCCTGCCTAGTCACTGCTGACATCTGTGACTAAGCAGAGAAAAGGAAAATGTCCCGACTATCCAGAGTCACTTATGGCCACTTCAGGGCAATTGGTCAGGGTGTGGACACTGGCCTGAATAGGCAACTAATGCTAATCCTTTAAACTTTTAATGCAAAAAGATGTGTAACGAAAATATCCAAAGAGAAAAATACCTTTACACAGCCTTACTCCACTGAATTGCAGTTAGAGACAGCTGCTTTTCAGACATCAGGTTGGTGAAGGCTTGGTTTAGGATTCTCTGTATAAAGATGGCACGTGGAGTGGGATTTATTTGCCCTTTCTTACACTGACGCTTAAAGATACCTGCATATCAGAATCCTGAAACTTCTGCTTGTTCTACTAAGAATATATTTAAGGTAATTTTTAGTCTATCTAACCAAAGAGAATTGAAGCCATGTGAACTCACTAACCAGTTTCTTCTAACCACTTAGAATCAATGCTATTTCCACATTCCTTCAGAGGTTCAAGAATGTGACTGATAAATCTGGACTAAAACCCAGCTATACTATTAAAACTTTTCATGTGAAAGTATCATGGAAATTTAGTCTAATATAATCAACAGTAACAGGACAATTTGAACAGCAGGTACTAATCTGCTCTTAAGGAAAACTATTTGCATGATACAGAAATACACATACTGAAAAGCACTGAGTCCAAGAGCGTTTAAAATTAAACCATCCTAATGTATTAATAGTATATCATACCATTTAATGGGATTTATTATCCGATTTTTTCTCAGAATGCTGAGTCAAATATTTATATATATAGTTTACTAATTTCTTATTATACTTGCTGTTTGATTCAAAGAAAAAGACCGAATTTCTCTTGATTCACCCCTGACAAACCTCCAAAGATAAGCAAGCTGGCTGCACAATCTTTCACAAGGCATAACACTAAACAAAACAGGGACATCTTGGTAGCTGTATACTAGAGCAGAGTTTTCTGCTCTCTCTGTTAAGACACATTTTATTTAATTAGTGAAAACCTGGTTTAATTTAGGGCTTTCTATTCTCAATTAACAACAGAGTGTATTAGAAAGGCTTCAGGACATCTGAAAACCCCTCCAAACTCATACCCCTCACACATGTTCCTGCCGACACCACCTGCTTCCCGGACAGAGCAGAACCCAGCTCTCCTCCCACTGCAGCCGTTTCCAGTCCTGCTATCTAGTGGACCTCTGTGCCCACCAGTGTGTGTCAGCCTTTTTCACCTTCTTCACCAGCTGTCCTTGGCACTTTACATTTTCCTGGCCTTTGCCAGTCTTCTCAACAACTCCCATTCTCAACATAGAACACTAATATAAACAGAATTACTGTCTTAATTATTTGGCATTTTTGAAGACTTATGTTAGCCCTAGAATATTCAGCATTTTTCTATAAACATATAAAACATTTTTCTTCAAATATATGCCCAGATCTACCATACCAGGCCAGGCAGTTCAAACCTCTGGCATTTCAGCAGGCCATTGTCAAATATGCTGCATTAATACACATACGATAGCTGACTTCAGATCTGGTATCATAATTGTTTAACTAATGCATTTATAGAAGCCCTGTCAAAAAAAAAAAAGCAAATTCTATTTTTTTCTCCCTCTTTCATAGAATGGTACTTTTTTTTTAAAAAAAAAACATCTTTGTTAAGAGCAAAGAACCTGTGAAATTTTTATGGAGTTATATTTTTCACACATGAATTGTGCTTTCCTTTGTCATCTTCAGATACAATTGAAACAGTGTCTGATAACCCTTAATAGCCAAGGCAGATCCAAATAATTTGACTTCTTGTCAATGTCCACTTTCTTTATTCTCTATTACAAAAGTAAAGACATACTTCCAAGACGTACATTTATTTTTTTTCTTCCCAAGAATTGTTTGGTTTTATTTTTGGTTTGTTGGCGTGAACAACTCCTATTACATAGCTTCAATTCTATCTCCTTTAATGTTTCTTCCTCATGATTTATTTTATTCTATATTTCTATTTTGTTAGTAGGTTGTATATACTTATGTAAACATATCAGACAAAGTGGAGAACATGAGAGCTCACTGCATGTTAACAGCTGGAAAACATTTAATTCTTTTTTCCCCATCTTATTCAAATACACTTCATGTAGTACAGAGCACTAAGCTGTCTTTTCATTTGGTTTTGTAAATATTTAAAACCATTTGTGAATAAAAACGTGAACTTGATTACTGCATACAGACTAAAGTATTGTAAATCTTATGTATGCAAGTCTACAGTCTAAGAAATCATACAAACTCTTCAGCTAGAAAAAAGGACAAAGTGACTATAGTGAAAGCGAAGATTTTGCAGTGCAGTTTTACAGTTTTAGTTTACAGTTATTACATTTAAATTCTTCCAAAGCCCTGTCACAGCATTATTCTATGCTACGCCTTTATGGCAAAAAACTGTCCCACATTAGGTCTCTATGTAATGGAAATGATGGACACTTTCTTTTAAAGTCAGCTTAGAAGCTGAGCTATTATCAGAAGCAACAGCCAAAATCAAGGACAGTGGCATTAACTATTGAGAAGCCAGAAGAAAAATAAGAGATTTTAAATCAAAGGCCTGTTAACAAATTTAGAATAAGTTCAGATGGTAACTGTGGTAAAAATTCAGTGTTCTCTTTTATTCTCATATCAATTTCTCCACCAGCACATTCAGTGGAGGAATGATTGTCATGCTGTATATTAAAAAGTCTACAAATTTGATAATATGTTGCATTGCAAAGCATACTTTTGGTCCATGAGGGTTAAACTTGCTTCTACTGTTGACTTTCAATTAAGAAAAAAAACCTACCTTCTCAAGATACACCCATTTTCTTGCCATTCTCTACATACTTAGAAATAAAAAAGAATCTTTTAGACCAAAGAATCCCGTTTTAGTTTAAGGGCTTCCAGAGCTGACTTAAATTTTTTTTTTTTTTTATTATGTTGCCTGTGTGATAACTGCCATTCCAGACATTTACAGCGAGTGAATTCTGTAGATCTGCCTTTCATATTTTTTCCTTTTTATCATGCCAATCACAATCTGTGCCCAGAGCTTTTAATTCTTTTGCTACTTATGGCAAACTCTGCTCTTTGCTTTTCAACTTTTTTTAAAAGCACCTGAAACTGTCTAATTGGAAAAACTTTTATTTGGAATACGGTTTGCCCCAGATGTATTTTTACCTGTTGGTGTTTCTCCTCTACTGCACTCTCCTCTGCAAGGATGGACTGTTTAGAATGCTCCCCCAGCTCTGTGAAAGCTACCAAGAATGTACCTCTCTAGACTCCCTGTCACTTAGGTCCAGACTTCCAGCCCTACAACGGTTTTGTGTTTAACCACAACACTAGCAAAGTTTGTTATCATTTTGCAGACATAAAAACTGAAGCAAAGTTTGAAATGCTTGAACCAGGTCAAAGATAAGCTTAAGTAAAAAAATTAAATCTAATCCTCCCTTCAATTCTAGTCGACTAGATTTCATCATGCTGAAAGTTTAGGAAGTAAATTGGTCCCATCTTTAAAGCAAGAAGAGAAATAATGTGCAGAATGATATCATAGTTCGCCCACTGATTCATCGAGTCTTCAATAATCCAGAGAGTGGGGATTTTCATTTATCAGACTATTTTTCATTATTTAATCTTCTTTCTTTATGATCCCAATCTGGTGTCCACTGAATTCTAAAGAAACAGATCAATGACTTCAAGGAGTGTTCAATCAGCTGCAGAACTGAGATAAGGTTCATTTCAAAGTATAGGCAAACGTCAGTCTGGGAGTGAGGCAGCATCACAATCAGCCTTGGCACCACCGAGGGAAGAGGTTTCAAGGTGGATAGTCTGAATGGGGTCCTGCAATCTCCAGCACTTCTAGTAGATTAGCAAAATTTGTGCTCTCCCCTCAACCCAAACTGCTATGTATCAGGCTGTTACATGCCCTGTCTAGCTCAAGTGGCAAGAACAATTAGTCTTTAATCTGTACAGAGCCTCACCCCTTGTTAGATTATTTTGCAGAAATAAATTATTCTTATAGCAGTGTTCTATGACTGTTATTCATTGCCTACTACAAAGAGTATTTTTGCTGGAACATTTAAGGGTATCATATTGAATAGTATCCTGCTCATAACAGTCTTATTCCTATTATCATAGCTAAGAGAGCACCGTGATACAGTAATATTCATAACTATAAACCAAAACTATTAGATTGAAAAAGCTACTTGATTCATGCTGTTCTAGCCAACAGGAATAGCACTAACACTGCTCATACGAGCAGTGTATAATTAATTTTTATCTAACCTATTTCAATGATGAAAGTGCAGACATTTATGTATAAAGCAAAATCATAACTTCTCCGGAATGCTGAACAAAACCAGCAGTTGCTCTTACAGCAGATAAGAACAGGTAATTCTTCCACTTAAATAATTTGAAACTTTCTTTTCTTGTACTTGGGCTTGCAGCTGAGAAAATCTGCATGGAAACAAACTACTTTTTTGAGTCCTGAAAGATCTGTCCATGTTGAAAAGGAAAAGCTGGTGATAGAACAGCAACAAAAACTTAACAATCACACCCTAACGCTGTACCTGAAAATAAATCATGGAATTTAAAAACAATTGTGATAGCTACAGCTAAAAACTCAGGCTTGATTCACAAAGTATAGGAATTTAATAAATTGATGAATAGCACTGGATTCTATAAACTTAAAGCCTATGAATTTTGTCAAAATGCCAAATAATTTAATTTGGCATTCTTTTGAGAGAACTAGTCTAGCATTAGAAATCATTGAAGTCTACTTTGAAACCATAAATACTGAAACATATAAATCCTAATTGCATAAGAATGATATACAAAACTTTTTCAAATACAGAGAATCCTGTACATTTTAATCCCTCACAGCATGATTCAAATTCAGTCCAACCATAACCAAGTCTCTGATTAGTTTATAATGCTTCTTGAAGAAGTCTCACAACTACTATTACTTAACCACTTAAAGAAATGTAAACTTTTACATGTATTCAAAACATAAGCTTCAATTCCCATTTTTTTTTTCACAGTTACCTAAGTAATTTTAGTGAAGCTACCTAGAATTACGCTATATTAAGATTAATTTTAGACTCCGACTGGTGCCGAATTAACACTTTTCTTAGACAAAAAAAATCTTTCCATTTTCTATGGAGAGCATGGAAAAAATATGAATTATGGTTGATCTTGGATTTGATGGTTGTTCTTCACACTCAAAGGAGAGACTTGCTTTAAAGATGGGATAAAATGACATCCTCACTGAAGTCAGTGAAGCCAGAACTCTACATAAAACTGCTTACTCTCAAAAGATGAAGTCCCCAGGGAGCATGAAAGGTCAACCAGTTGCAACTGTTATCTTTGCTACTTCTGAGCCACAACTAAATCCCAAAACAATTTTACAAAGGCAGTAACTTCCATTGGGGGTGGGGGGAAAGTTGTAAGCTTATTCTGATTTGAGCCAAAATCAAAATATATTTCTCAACATGAAACGGTCTGTTACACTAACACGGTTTATTCTGGAACCTTCATAACATCAATACCCTTCAACAGCAACTGTTGCTTTTCATTGACCATCTGTATACTACAGAACTGACAAAACTTTCCTGGTTCTTCTTGAAAGAAAAAAAAAAAAAATACTGGTAGTGTAAGGATGTTTCCATAGTCTCTTTGGATATCATCAAAAAGATTTCTAACACATTTCATCTCCTAGCAACTGAGTCAACAACTACTTAAGGAACTTAAAATACTGTTCCATAAGCCAGTAACTGGGACAGGGGGAAACGTATTTGTATTCTAAAGTGTCACCAAGAAACTACTGGTCCTTTCTCTCATGGTGACATTTCTGCAGAGGCTGTAACTGGCCCAATTACTTCCTGGCTTGGTTGCATTGCCGGAAATAACGTGACATGGTTACTTTGGGGTTGCTCCTTTATTGGAGCTATGACAGTAACGCTCCTACTGTGGGTGCAAATGAGGTACAGGGACAAAAAGAAACCTCACTAAAAAACTTCTCAGGTTTCTCTGCACAAAGACCTGTCTGCCTTTGAAGTGAATCACACTATTTAGAAAACACTACCGAGTACAACTGAAAAAAAAGTTGCTGACTTGGGAACAAATATCTGCTGCTGTGACACAGGCCTTGCTGTTTAGACAAATCTAGGTGGATGAAATAACAGAACCAGAAACTGGGAAATTTAAAAGTGCAGCCTCTATTATTGATACTTTAAAGTTAGTCATACAGGAAAGTGAGGCACAAGCTGCATGAGTCACTTGAATTAAACATTCCTGTCATGTTAGATACTCCCAAGAAGAAACCTTATAAAACTCAAGGGCATAAAAAGGGTATATTCTACAAAGACCACCTAAATCTTACTGACACAACATCACATTACATGTATTGCACACAAGAAATGAAGCATCAGTAATCCCTAATCCACATAAAGGTTTTGGGGTGAAAGTAGTTTTAGGCAGGCTAATTTGATAAAGCTAGGCTATATGGCTGACTTCTTAAATGTCACACTGGAGTTATATTAACAGAAATCACACAATTCCATAAAGAGTATGTCTCTACTATGCTTACTAAAGCTTTGCTTAACTAAAACTCAAAAAAATTACTGTGAACCAGATATGAGATGGAACATAGTATTGTCAGACAACAGAAGGGCAAGACAAAAGACACAGCAACAGAGCAGTCAGAAAAAATCTGGATTACAAAAGCACCAGCTACAGTATTTCCTCCTCTAGATCAGTGCTAGAGATATTCTTTACACCTTAAATTAGGTAATAAGATGTATGACCTTGATAAGAAGTAGATACAACATAGAGCAATGCTTCCTAGAAAAAAAAAAAAAGGAAAACAAAACCAAACAACTTAGTAACAGCCTAAGACATGGTTCAGGGAAGAGGCCCTGGCAGGCAGTCCCAGGGGCACAGCACTACTAAACACCAACACAGAGGTGGTGTGGCATCATGAAGCAGGAACTGGGGAATATCAGCAGCAGAAAATGTAACAGCTAGCAGGTTGGATTACTCTGGCTGCCAATACACCAAGTACATGCTTGGTCTCATGATTACTCCTTACAGTGAACACCAGCCTGGGCTGGAAGATTTTGTAGCTCTCAATCTCCTTGTGATACTTACAAGTAGCAAGTAGTGTTGCATAACAAAATAATAGTAGAGCATTGAGGTGAAAAGCCACCTTTCCAGTCAATCCATGAGGACTACTAAATGCAGCAGCTCAACATGCCCATCACACTGAGAATTACTTTCCCCTGAAGCTGCAAAACCAGTAGGGACCAAGATAAGACTTGTAGAGGTATAAATTCCACAAGTAGATATGCATATACAGATATACATAGCTACTCTAAGTACAGAAAAAGACTTGTCATCTTCAGAGCCAAGATAAAATAATAGGCAAGGATCTCCTGGAGGAAGCCCTTCTGCACTGAAGATTAAGAAATAGGATGAACACACAGAGCACTCAGGCTACCCCTGCATTAGATGCAGAGTAAACAGGGGCATGCATAGTCTTGTGCTATGTTTGGACAGAAGTCTTTTCCAGTGCTTATTATTAGAGTTGCTTAATGATAACAGTTTATTTCAGCTTTCATATGCTAGAGGAATGCTGATAATTTTCATATTTATTTTCTGAATTGAATCTAGAAGCTGTTAAAGACGCAAGATGAATTACACTGTCTGCCAGCTGCTGCCAAGACAGCAGGACTAGAGCCAACCTGGAGGACTAATGCCACTGCTTCTAACTGCAGATAAACACCCCAAGTGCAGCCCTCTGTGCTCCCAGCCATAAGTCAGTCATGAGACCCAAAAGGCAGCTTGCTTTCTACTAGGCTAATAGCCTAGCAATTACAAGCTTGCTTCAACTCTCTCTACACATCTCATTTTTTCCATGAATACACCTTGGATAGAGTGCAGCCCGGCAGCTTTCACATCTTCATTTCCATTCCTAGGAAGGCAAACAATCATGGGAGAGATGTTTGATTTCATACTATTGCTCTGCAAGGAAAACCTGCCTGTCACTGCTTTTGCAGACCTTTCTATTCTCATGTCTCATGGGCTGCATGAACTCTGTTAACCAACACCCAATTAGATGCTTAAGTTATTAGTTAGTCTTGGTTATTAAGACTATGATATCTTAATAACTGCAATGAAATGCAGTGTGTGTGGCCATGTAAAAATGCACTTGGTATTTTAGTAACATGTACAGCAGATATTTTTCTAAGTGTACTTTAAACAAATGCAAAGACTGTAGAATAACCCATCTCAGATGCAGCCACCTAAGATGGTAGGAAAAAAAAAAAAATCAATTCTGTTACAACAAGAGCTTTTCAGGGGATCCTTATAAATAACTTCCTGTTATTTACAAGGCAGTTCATGGCCTGAAGAAATTGCTGAAAAAAATCTTGCCTGGTTGCCAGCCTTTACTGCACAACTCACTACTGTAGTGATGCGACATGTTTAAAAACAAACTTCCTGGTGTCCTTAAACCTCAGCTGCATGTAAAGTTTAGCTGTACTTTGATGGAGACTATGAAAGCTTTTTGTAGGGTCAACAAAAACGGGAAAAATATCCTTTTACAGAAGTGGGAGGTACAGAATGACCAAAGAGAAATAAAAGCCAAAGAATTAAATATAAAAAAATATGGTAAAAGAAATTGTGTACAGATACTATAATCTGTAAATACATAAAGAAAGTAGACATAGTTCCATATTTTTAAGAACATAGATTGATTAGTTAGTATCTTCTGAACAATCCTGGGTAGAAGCATCAATAATTTTTATTGCATGGCTTTGCAAAATGACAGCAGTCATAAGCAATGCAGATACCAGCATTACAGAAACATCCCAAGATTCTGTGTCTGCACCCACCTGGAACACGTGCCCTAAAATATGCTAAATATCAGACAAGTATTTATTTTTCCAGAACTGGTTTTATCTTTCCAACCTGGGTTAATCATGTCAGATAGTTACATTATTAGATTCTGCCATCCTTGAAATGACTGTTTTGAGGTTACTTCTTTGTTCTGTTAAGTAGCAGAGAAGCACACCTACCAACAGATACATATCTAGTGTATGAATTTCTGATGTCCCCACGGTCTTTTTTTTTTGCATTTCAATAAACAGAAAGTAGGCTGAACTTTTGTTTTACTCCTAGGATAGTAAGGGATGAGATACTTCAGTTAAAAGGTTAACATTCTGAATGAAAAACATGTAAAACCAGATTCTCTTATTTGAGAGAGTCTACTGAGCTGTTGATTTTAACAGCTGCAAAAATGATACCATCTAGTTGTGTTCCACACAGAGTGTTCCAAAGAGCATGCACAAAAGTGAGTCTTGACAGAATGAATAAAGAGGATGAAGCTCCAGGTCTCAAACCTTCAAGATATTGCAACAACTACAAATGAAACAAGATCCTGGAATTTGACTGCTGAAAACAGAACTAGCACAGCACTGGTGACTCTTGTATGCAAATAGTCTTGAAATAACAGGGCACAGAGGAACTCCCAAACAGAGAAGCTTAAATAGTTCAGGGAAAACAAAACAGATATTAAGACTATGCTTAACACAAAATTCATGTGAAATATTATAAAAATAACTTAGACTCTTTAGATACAAGCTTTCCTTCCCTACATTATTTTACAGTAGCACAAGGTATGACTGAAGTTTCATTTTCAGAAGCCTTGGTATCTTTGCATTGATTTAAAAACTGCTTGCCAAATGATCTAGAAAGAGATGATTTACAGTCTGTAGTACTATGTGCAATCAAACGTAATTAGTCCCAGGGATAAATAATTACAATTGTACCAAATCTCTCCACTTCCC
>NW_008620951.1:0-6663 GCF_000691845.1 Merops nubicus | reverse complement strand
CCCTTTTGTGTTACATCATCACCACACTACCAGCAAGATATGTGGAAATCTTGTTGCCTTGAGCTGTCTCCCTTACTAAATTTAAAAGCAAACAAAGTAATTTTCTTGTTCATTTTGCCAAAGGAAGAAGGAATGGGTTAACCTCTGCTCCAAGCAGAAATTAAACTTTGCAAGTCATAATTAAATGGCTTCAGAGAGAGTCTTAGTAACACAAAGACTCAGCTTGTAGAATAACTTTATATTTATAGGTATCACAAGTCTTTGTGTTTGGAAAAATTATATTCTTTTCTTTTTACTCCAAAGTAGTATTTTTTAATACACAATAATTTCTTGGTTTAGCGTAGCCTGTACAAGCTATGGCAAAATGTCATTCTCCCATCTTATTTAAGGAACATCTGTGTGCTTTAAGTATCACCTATTTGAAAACTTATCTTGAAAACCAGGCTATACTTTCCAGTACTAAGAAGTAATACCATTGTCTTAGGCAAAATTATTAAGCAAGCACACTGTTATTGTGTGAAGTATTCACAAGTATTCATTTGAATTGTTACCTCATCTTTAACTACTTACATGTCAATAGATACGTACACACACAATTGTCTAGCCCGCCCAATTTTAATGCATCATCAAGACTTAAGTTCATTTTATTTACAATTTTGTCTTCTTTCATAAAAGGATTTTGACTGACAAAATTAACTTCTCTCTTATTTTGCAAGTAATCCACAAAGAATGAAAATAATTACAGTAACATAATAAAAAAAATTAGCAGTACTTGAGAACTGGCATAAACACGCTACAAAACAAAACCCCCATCTATAGGGCAGTTTATCTGGTAAACTACTGAGTTTCATTTTTGGATGGAGATCAAAGCTTCCACTTCATATCTGACACTACTCCAGCTTCAGAAAGCAGAGATAATAGTAAATAGAGAAAAAAAAAAGTTTGTTACAAATACAAATGACTGAGTTTCAGGCCTGTAATAATTCAGAACCAGAAGAAGCTTTATCCTGGTATCCTGTTCCCTTTTCCAGCTGGAGTTTGCTTAAAAACTCCTCTCAGACACCAGCTTGAAGTCTGCAAAACATTTGAACTAATCAGTTTTGGTAGGAGTTACATTAATCTGAGTAAATGAAAAACATCCTCCTAAATTAGTGTCCAGATATCCAGCCTACAAGCCCTGTGTAATACACAGCTGATTTTGAAAAGCATGGTTCTGATGTGTTTAATCGGGTGATCTTTGGTATAAGTTGCTAACTATTTTTTCTTCATCTCTCATATGAAAATTATTTTAATTATGATTTCCTGACTGAACATTTTCCTTTAATTGGGAAATATTTGCAGCAATTAACTTCTCCGGATTGACTCAGTGTGAGTCATGACCCTCCCTTGAGGATTTAGCAATTACATAACTTTGTTTATATCTACCATCCCATACAACACCTGGATGTCAAGTAACTGGAAGTATATCTATCCCTATAAATAATGCAACATCCTAATGTTGCTAATTATGACATGTACATAATTTATTGCTCCCGAGAGGAGACAAACTTCTCTTTCCCACAGAATGCATAACATAAGTTTTTGTAATGAAAATAATTTTGAGGAAAATTACCTCTGTGCAGGAAGGAGATTAAACTCTTCTCCCCCTGCTTACATTACACTTGTATAAATACAAAGAGATTTTTCAGTAAGTGTGCAATATCTGGCTTAGAACATCAGACTTATTTAATGCTGAAGATGTAAATAGGCAGAAAGTAAGAATTTAAAATAATTCAGCTCAGTGATATCAAATTAGTCAGGTGCTTATTTGCATCTTTGACTGCTTAACTACCCTTAAAAATAATTTCTCATTTGTCAGTACTCATTTGGACTTCCAAATATATTTGTTTTCAAAGAATTTTCAATGGCATGTTTGGTAGTGTCTGCCTTTGACATTGCAGATTGCCATTTATTCTACTAAAAATTCTTGGGCAATAATTCCCTTCAGGTTGTCTTTGTTTGTTTTGTTTGAATTTTTTTTTATGATTTTTTTTTTTTATTTTGTTCTGGTTTTTTTTTGGTTGGTTTGGGTTTAGATTTGTTTTTCAGTCATCCAAAGGTTTGGTGTGCCTTGATTCAGATCTGAATAGATTCTTGAAAGATCTAGGTGACGAAACACATTTAGCAGATTCATTACATGAGATAAGAATTTCCATTGAGTGTAGTAGGCTCCTGTTGGAACTATGCAGTAAGTCTGAAAGAACTACACAAAATAAGTTCAAAGGATTGAGCAAGTTGAGGTTTTTGGTTAACAAGTAACAAACTGGACCATGTTTAGTTTTCAATATACAACCTGAGAAACTTCTGTGAAAGAAGTCTGATTCTTGACAGACAATTATTTCAGAATTTTTCATCTACTACAAAGGACTTCAAGTTACTGTTCCCTGTTGTAAGACCTGACTGTAAATTGACTATCCTCCCTTCCATTAAGAGGATTCATCTTGTTTCCTTTAGTTACTGAAGGAGTGATAATTTTCACAGGTAATTATTTTGACTATGAAGTTAAATTGCTATGGTCATGTCACACTTACCTGTAAAACACCTCACTGCACTACAAGACTTCCTACTCTCACAAAGTTCATAACCGATTTATTAGGTGGTTCTTCAGCACCAAATCATGTTTCAGTGTATGTAAAACACTGATGATATTGTATATCTTGGGGGAAATTATGTTTCTGCAGGGGAAAAAAATCCCTTCTATTCAGAAGTGTAATATGGCTGAACCCAGGTGACCAACAGATGTCAAGCATGAGCTGGCTTTGGTTGTTCTGCTTCATCTGAATCAACACAAAGTTCTTCTGTAATTTGAAGAAAGCATCCTCAATTATTTCAAAAACTAGATTAGTACCCTTATGTTTTATCATGATACAATATTTAGTATTGACAGTTAAAGACAAATTTTAAAATTAACTGGAAGGGGTTGTTATTGTTTATATAAAATTTTATAGGATCCAAGTGGACACATTTCTAGTAAGCTAAAACACCTGCCTAGTGCATCATTGATAAATAAATTACTGCCGTAAAAAGCTCTCAAAATGTTTCATGCCAGCATTTCACTACAGAATGTTGAGCAACCATGGCAAAGAATTGAATGTTTGAAATTTCATTAATAAAAAAATGAAGCTTTTAAAAATAGTAATTTTCTTTCTCCCTGTGAACCCTGACAAGTTCTTTAAATATATGCTTTCTTTTGGAAAATGTCACTGCTATTGAATTTCTGCTGCAGCTAAAGGTAATATTTCCTCCCCAAAATTCTTGTAATTTCCCCATTTTGAAGAAGACAGTCTGCTTTTTTTTCCTTTATTTGCTGAGACTGCTATGAAGTTAGTGTATTTTAGAATTAGGGAGGAGAGAGAGAGAAAATGGAGATGAGACAACGATAATCACCTCTGCTTTTTAAGCATAACATCTCAGTTTTCATCAGAAGTACTGAAAAATAAATTGCTGTTTAAAAGCTTTGATAGCTTTTAAATGAATAAACTTCCAAATATAGATGGTGTTTAAACTTAATCTGTTAAATTGCTTTTGTATATCCCTTACATTATCATGAAGGTTGGTAGGTATACTAATCTATTGGTTTCCAGCAATGAAATATATGTATTAGAAAAGATACTATTTGCAGGTCACACAAAGCATTCTGCCAAGCTCCAAGGTAACTAGGAACTCTTGATTTTGTTGAGATTTTCTGTGTGAATGCTAGCAAACCAGTCTTGCCAGACCCTCCTTAAGCCTTCTATGTTTTCCGGACCAGGGAGGAGAGTTTTCTTAGCCCAAGAGGTACTCTGTTTCTACCCATGTGAAATCTACATTCCTGCTTCTGGAAGGTGGACTAACATATTTTGTAGACATTAATAACATGTAATTGGACAACAGAAGTAGAAGTATGTTTTCAATGTCAAGGAAACTTTACATGCAGCAGATAAGATTAAATAGAAGTATCATTGGCTTAAAAAAACCCAACTTTGTCTTTTGTTCATAAAACCTATAGGACAGTTTGGGTTTTGACAGTGTCATTACAATGTAATCAGCCACATGCTACAACAGAAATGTGAGTGAAATCACCTATGATCCAAACAAAATTCTTTGACAATGTTTAAATCAAAATTAATGCACTATTAACTTATAGCTCACAAGTATAAAGACCTTGAAATAACCTCAATAAAGAAATGTTGAAGGCAATCTTAATTGTAAAACGTCTCAAGAAGAATTTTTTAGAAGCAATAAGAGAGGTCAAGAAAATTTTTCTAGACTTTTATGTCTGCTTAATGTTAAATAAAAATAAAGTTATTTTGCTTATCAATATTGCTGTTTTATCAATATCAATGCTACAACATCCTTTTGTACATGGAGAGTTCACAACTTGGTTATGAAGTACATCTTAAGTATCCTTCATTTAGGATTATCATCTAACTGAAGATTGTCTATTTGGACAGATCTTGCCATCTCTTCAATTAAATTTCCTATCCCAGTGCATAATACAATCGACGTCAATCAATTAGTGTTTCAGACCAGATGCAGGAGACTGAAGGCAGTCCTGGCCCAGGCTAAGGAGGCTGCTGTAGAACAAAATTTCAAAGGACAGGGTTCTTCACTTCTGTGATTTGCCCAGCACTGCTCCAAATCATCTGACAGATCATTTATAAGCATTTCTCTTTGCAATTATGCTCCCAACTTGTTCAGTGAAATTGATTTTAAACTAAATAATTACTTTGGACAAAGTCATGGATTTCTTCACTATGACTGATATAGAGAGCCTGCTGAATGGAATGCATTCATCAATTTGTGA
The DNA here is from genome assembly GCF_000691845.1 of Merops nubicus. Taxonomy (NCBI): domain Eukaryota; kingdom Metazoa; phylum Chordata; class Aves; order Coraciiformes; family Meropidae; genus Merops; species Merops nubicus. The sequence continues at coordinate 1,838 of NW_008620951.1, read as the reverse complement.
ACTACTTTCAACAAATTACACATATTGTTATATGGAAGATTTACAGAATAGATCTAATTAAGTGCTTCAGAAAGCAAAACACTGGACAGGTATCAAAAAAAACTGATAAATACATTTTATTTTGTCACTATGATGAGTCCTTCTGTTAGGAAATATTTTCACTCCATATGACAGTATTAAGATAGCCAGTAGTTTCTTCAACATTTGAGAAAGATGTAGTCTGCAATTATGCTCATTTTGAAGTTTTGTGTTGTGTGAATTAAGTTCAGTTAAACAATTCTTAACTCAGAGGTAGTGTCAGATAACACTGTTTCACGTTTTATCTGGTACTATTCTATGCACAGGCATGATATCCATCTCTTCTAAAAGCACATTTGCCATCTATTGATAATACAGAAACAAACTTGTATTTAGAAGTAGAGACAAAAGGTAGAGACTACATCAACAGCTAGACAGAATTTTTTTTTTTGTAAATATTTTGAGCAAGTCAATGTGTTCACATAACTGAAATTTACTATATCTTAGTATTATTTTTTAATATATGTATGAAATGTTTCTTTTTGTATTGATGTACCATGGGTAGGATCTATAAGGAATCTAAAACATTTTCAAACTACTCTCATGGTAAACCTTACAGAAATATATACAGCCTGCACTGCTTCTTTGCCCAGATAGCATGTCATGCTGATGTTGCCGTGCTTTCTGGACCCTGATCTATATTAGCTACATGGCTTGGTTCACTTCAGCAACAGCAGAACCCAAAAAGAACAGATCTGTGGTGCAAAATTTTCTAGTACACCTGACAGGCACATCATATACAATTTGAGTACCTTGGTTTACTTCTTAATGGCTCTTGCCTAGTCTTCTGATTAAACAGCGCACTACTTTCAGAGAGCATCTTCCAATTTAGTTTCATCTGAAATTAGTCCCATCCACACACTCCTAAAACACAACACTGAAAACCAAACACAAGTAGTAAGGTTGATTGCAAGAACCTCCAGGCAAGTTCACTCTCAATTCAGACCATGACACAAACATGAAAACATGACGCTATGTTATCTAGTATATCCTTCCACTGTGCTTCACAGTGCTGTGTAAGCATGCTGAAGCAACTGGATGAAAAACCAAACTGAAATCAGAAGAGAATTTTACCAGAATGGCTGGAGAAACTCAACATATCTTTGCAGTTTGACCACCACTGAAGATACTGAACACAACCAGTCAGAATAAGTGAAGAAAGGAATTTGCAGCTTGTGTCAGCCTGCAACTATTCTACTGTTTTGTTATATTTTCATGTTAACACAAAGACATAGGCAAACTAGATAATAAAACAACAAAGAAAATTGTAGAAAGGCTAATTAAGGACTTTACTGAAAAAGATTCTTCAGTTATTTGACAGCAAAACTAACTTGATGGCCATCCATAAAAGTAGACAGAATGTAAATGTATACTAGAGATTATTATAAGTGCCTTAGCAGGGTACAGTCTGGAATAAATTCATGAGGAGAAAACATAGGTTATCTGAACAAGAAAAAAAGTATGCCTACAGACCCCTTGCAATAACTTTTTCACCCAGAAAGACTATGTAATTTCTCAGCATTATATGGTTAAGTTCACCTCTAAAGGTAATAGTATTCCTTATTGGCCTAATGGTAAAACCAGAAGAATTTACTTTTTCTGAGATTAACTACTGCTTAAGTAATTGCAAAGCAAATGAGATTCTAATTTATAAAATAAGCCTCCTAATGCTTATGCTGTGACTTTGCATTCATGAAGACCTTCAAAGAAAGATCCCAAGAAACTGGTTGCTGACTTAGGAACAACTGAAAAAAAAAAAA
>NW_008620950.1:5655-24195 GCF_000691845.1 Merops nubicus | reverse complement strand
CGGGCCGGCACTGCCCCCGCCTGTGCAGGGCCTGCGTCTGCCACGGCTACACCGTGCGCAGCAACGCGGGGCAGCCGCGGCACCTCAGCGACTCAAACCTCCTCCCTCCTCTGACTCTGGCATAGAAACCTTCTCTGCGCACCATGTGGTGAGGCCACAGCCTGAGCACTGTGTTCAGTTTGGGGCACCACAGTATAAGAAGGACACTGCGGGGCTGGAGTGGGTCCAGAGAAGAGCAATAAAGCTGGTGAAGGGTCTGGGGAAGATGTCTTATGAACAATGGCTGAGGGACCTGGGGTTGTTTAATCTGGAGAAGAGAAGGCTGAGGGGAGACCTTATCGCTCTCTACAGCTACCTCTTCAGGAGGTTGTAGTGAGGCGGGTGTTGGTCTCTTCTCCCAGGTTACTAGCAATGGGACAAGAGGAAATGGGCTGAAGTTGTGCCAGGGGAGGTTTCAGTTGGGTATTAGGAAGAATTTCTTTACTAAAAGAGTGGTGAGGCATTGGAACAGGCTGCCCAGGGAGGTGGTGGCGTCACAATACCTGGAGGTGTTTAAAAAATGTGTAGATGTAGTGCCTGGGGACATGGTTTAATGGACATCGTAATGTTAGGTGATGGTTTGACTTGATGAACTTAGAGGTCTTTTCCAGCCTTAACGATTCTATGATTATATGATCATCCTCCTGTTAGCACCAAGTTTTGCCCCTTCTTTAAAAGCAAACCAAGACATTCCATTCCATCTTTGGCATATGGCTAAAGCTCTTCACAGAAATTATTTTCATTTCAGCAGAGATTTTTTTTTTTACCCCAAACTGGAACTTGGTCGCTATATTGGTTTTGACTTACAGCCCAACACAAAAAAAAAATATTTCTAGAAATGAAACTATAACTCAGCCTGGCTTATCTCCTTATCGCCTGTACAATACTTTGGCAGTTGCAGAAGGTTCTTTACAGAACTTAAAAAGATGTGGGAACAGCTGTTTCTGAGCATGAACCTAAACTGAGAGCTCATGTCCCATCAGGGCTGGACTGCAGCTAGCAGGTTTTGGTAGGCAAGTGGTTAAATCCTTTGATCCTGCTCAGGGATGGCCTGAAAAACTATTCTGATTTTCAGCACTGTAGGAGTAATCAATGTACTCAAAGCCAAAAAAGCCAAGTTCCAAAGAGTGTCTCCTGAGGTCATCAAGGCTCCTGTGGATTAGGATGGGCAATAGAGCAAATCCAGAGATTAGCAGAGGAGAAAAATTGAACAGAAAATGTGTGACATGGGAGGATTAGTGCTCCAAAGAAAGAAAGCAAGTTACAGAAAAACAAGAACGCAGGAGAATGAGCAGTCAGCATAACCTGCTGCTGAGGCTGCCTTGCTTTACTTTCCATAATCATCAAAAAGACACATAAACCAGATTAAAAGGCTAAGTAAGCTCAGTAGTGGAAGGTATGGGAAAATTATTAGGGTTCACAAAATTTCTGGCTAACTTCTTGAACTTAAAGCTTTGGAATAGGGAGACGAGATCCAGAAAGCTTAAAAAGAATTTATAAGGAAGGTTTTTAATGTTTATTTAAGTGATTTGGGTCAGCTCTAGCCCAGTTATTGAACTGACATCTCCATCAATCCTGTAGGGGAGCAGACAGTAAAGGTGGAGTGGAATGGAGAAGCCATCCATGGAGAACACTCCAGCTAATCCAGAAATACTGCAGCACTGCTGGGTGAGCAAAGGGAGGGGGGTGAGAGAAGTGCACTTCACTTCTTGGATGCTTTCAGTGCTTAATTATAACTTCATATAAATGTTCAAATTATCAAGATCTGACAGTACTACAAATACTTTTTTTTTTTTAATAGCTACTGGATACAGGAAAAGTTAAGATGAAGGAAACGTGTTCTTCTGAAAGTTTCTCTTGGAGCTATGTAAACATACATTGCATAACCTCCCTCCTTTTGGCCCTGGGATTAGATAAATAGAAGAGCTGGTATATAAGAAATGTTTCTCAGAAAGCCTGGATACCACCCTTTATCCTAAGAGCTGAGGAAGCTCTGGACTTGCACGACATAGCTCAGCTTAAAGACAATTCTTGAACAGCACCTGCCAAACATCAAGAGCAGTTGGTGCTCCTGTGTGTATGGTTGCACTTCCCAGGAGATGGCCAACATCTCTGCTGCAACACTCTCTGCAGCAAAGCTTCCAGCTGGTGAGCAGAGAGGTAAAGCCAAGTCACCAGCACCCTCTTCCCCTCTGTTACCTACTAGCCACAAGAGAGCTGAATTTCTAGGTGCTTTTCCTCAGGAGACTCTCGATGATGCCAAGTTGTAAGCAAATACAGGTAGCACGCAAAGTGCATTTAATCCAGTCTGCTCTTTGCTGAATTTATGTGGGTTTTATTGTGTAGTAGGGAGTTTAAATACATCTGAAGAGAGCAATAGCTGTCAGGGTAGAACATTTCCATGTTCTTTATTCACTCCCTGCCTAAACTAATTAGGATCCTTTCTGAAACACAAAACAAAATTGAAACGTAATTCTCCTAACAAAAGATCCTCCTTCGTCCAAACATATTCTAATGCTGCTCATGGACACTGGGTAGCTAGTAATGTTTGTGCAACTGTGGAGGGTATAGGAAAAGAGGGAGGAGTACACTGGAATACACATGGAAGAAACGCAAAAGCTCTAGAAGACTCAGTCTGCCTAAGGGGGAAATAAGAATGAGTAAGGCCGCATTTGAAGAAAGAGAAGGCCATGCTTAGGCTGATCTAAATCATATCCCTGTGCTGCACAAGCAGAAATCAGAAAACACCATGAAGAAACAGAAGAGATTGTGGAATTTCCTTCCATCCTGTTTCAGCAAGCATTATTTAAGGGAGAATTAAGTTGCTTTTCAATTACAAAGCATTACTTCAGCTTGAAATCACTGCTCCCAGCGAGACAAAATGATGAAACTGTTCCTTCCCCAGATGAATTCAGAGACATTTGAAACGGCCTGAAATGAACAAGGCTGCAAAGATAAAACAGCTCGTGATTTCTCAAACTGAGAAAGAGAGGCACGGGTGGAGATCACAACCACCACGGACCAACCTCTCAGGTGCTGCATGGCTAGAAGCTACTGGAGAACAGAGCAGAAGGTGAAGCCAGGGGAAGGTGGCTGGGACACACTGCTTCTAGCAAACACCCTGGCATAGAGAAAGCCATCCCAACAGTTAAAGTTTATCTCTCAGAAACTGCAAGGTATCTTTGCTTTTTATTTTCTACCATGTCTGACAAAGACCTCACAAGTGCTCCATGGCTCAACCATGCATCAGATATTTTTTTCCCAGGTGAACTGTCTTCCAACACAGCACCTGCCCCTCGCATATGGAGAACCACTGGCACAGGCTGAACATTTTTTGTAAAATTCCCTTTAAACAAGAGAGATATGAAGTCTCGCTTTAGCTGTGCTGAGGAGGTCTGACAATCTCACAGGATTATCTGGATATAGTCAGATATTAATGAGAATGAAAACAAAAGGAACTGTATCATTAGGGGCGTAATCTTCTTAACTCAGGAGAACAAACACTAGGACTGAGGTTATGGCCCAGCTATTCCAAAGCAGGAAAACTAATACAGAATTTAGCAATGCAAAGAATACTACATCAAACTGGGTTAAATTACAGGATAAAATGGTGTACAGCTCAGGCATTTTTTTATTTATGTCAGGATAAATTGATAAATTAAAGGATGCAATTAGTAAGGACTGCTGAGCTGTGAAAAGCTGAAGGACCAGGTCGCAACAGATGCTTGGCATTTCTTGCAGGCTTGCCAAATAGCAAAGTGTACTTCAGAAATACATAAAAAACAAGAACAATTGGGATCGCTGCACAGCAAGTGAAGATTTAATATTAAAGGTAATATAGGAATGTCCCCAAACTTTACACAGATATTTGGCCTCAGTTTTCAGCAAGAATAAAGATGTTGACCATGGGAGCAAGGCAAGTTGGTAAAGATGGGTACAGATATATCAATAGGTACCAGCAGTCAAAGCCAGAACTTATGGAATGAGATCCACTTCATCTCCTTTGAAAGACTCAATAGCCACACTGTAATTTTAGGCATTTCCTTGCAGACAGAGAGAAATTAATAAATACCTTGATGTTTCTAATTCATGTAGCCTGCTTTACATTCCTAGTCACCTCAAATATGCCTGATCAGAGGGAGCCTAGTGGAGTCTCTACAATAACTGGATATTTAAAACAACAGCAACAACAACAAACCTTAAACACCACATTAGGAAAAAAAAATACAATTAACCAAAATGTGATGTAAGAAATCTCAGGATGATGACATGAGATTATCCATTATCAAGTACTTCCCAATGACTATAAAAACCCCAACTATATTAGGGGAAGAGTAGGAGGGAAGAAAAAAGACAGCTACTGACTGTTCATCTGATCTAGTACTATGCAAGCATTTCAGCACATTTAAGATACTGAAAAATAATCAGATCTCCAGAGAAAAATAAAAAAAATGTGGTAAAACATGGCATGAACTTACAAAAGATGGAGCACACCCATCTAACTAGCTGTATAACCACTGTGGATTCTCTAGAGAAAGAAAATGCAGCAGAGTAATTTCTCAGACATCCATGAAGCATGCATTCAGCTACACTAGAGTACCAGGAGAATCACAATCTTTCAGGGTGGAAGACCCTTAAGATCATCAAGTCCAACCATTAACCTAACTCTGCCAAGTCCACTGCTAAACCATGTCCCTAAACACCACATCTACATGACTTTTAAACATATCCAGGGATGGTGATCCAAGCACCTGCCTGGGCAGCCTGTTCCAACATATGATAATCCTCTCATTGAAGAAATTTTTCCTAATATCCAAACTAAATTTTCCCTGGTGAAACTAGAGGCCATTTCCTACTGTCCTATCACTTGTTACTTGGGAAAACAAACTGGCAACCACCTCGTTACAACCTCCTTTCAGGTAGTAGAAAGCAAGAAGGTCTCCCCTGAGCCTCTTCTTCAGACTAAACAGTCTGAAGTTCAGTCTGAAGTTCCCGTTCCCTCAGCCACTCCTCATCAGACTTGTGCTCTAGGCCCTTCACCAGCTTTGTAGCTTCGTTGGCCTTCTCTGGACCCAATCCAGCACCTCCATGTCTTTCTTGTATTCAAGGTGCCCAAAACTGAACACAGTGTTTGAAGTGCAGCCTCACCAGTGCTGAGTACATGGGGATTATCACTTCCCCAGTCCTGCTGGCCACACTTATTTCTGGTACAAGCCAGGATGCTCTTGGCCACCTGGGCACGCTTCAGGCTCATATTTAGCCAGTTGTCTATCAGCACCCCCAGGTCTCTTTCTGCCAGGCAGCTTTCCAGCCTCTCTCCCTCAGGCCCGTAGTGCTGCCTGGGGTTGCTGTCATCCCAGTGCAGCACCCAGCACCCGGCCTTGCCCAACACGCCGAACTCATACAGTTGGCCTTGCCCCACTGCTCCAGCCAGCAGAGGAACAAGAAGGTGAATGAAGAGCCAAATAAAAAAAGATGACAATGGCTCGCATGCTGAAAGCAGCCGTGGCAAAAAAAGAGAGGGTGCACTAGTGGCATTCCTCAGGCACTAGTTTTGTGACCATTTTACTTACTATCTACATTAGTAGCCTTAGTACAATAAGTACTGATGGACCTTAACTACACAGAAGCATAACTGACACCAACACCCAGAGAGAAGTATCATGCAGAAGGGAGAGTCAGAAATAGGATGTGAGTAAATACAAAATAAAAGGCTACATGTAGCCAGAGTCAACAATGCAAAAAAAATCTGCCCTATGCTCAGAAGGATGCCAATGTGACAGCAGAAGTAGACTGTGACAAAAACAAACTCTGTTTCACCAAGATGAGGGTATTTTGGTTGAGGTTTTTAAGAGTCAACCTAGTATAGAAGGCACTACTGAGACTTCCCATGGAAAGGTTGCACCCAGTTTAGGACATCCATATCATAGAATCACAGAATGACTATGGTTGGAATAGGATCAAGTCCAACCTTCATACCAACATTTCCCTAACCACTAGACCATAGCCTCAAGTGCTACATATACTTGTTTTTTTAACACCTCCAGGGATGATGACTCCACCACCTCCCTGAGCAGCCCGTTCTGTATCTAGAAATATAAACTAAAAATGAAAATAAATACTTAAGAATTCAATCAAAATTTCCACATTATAGGCTCCAAAGGCTAGAAACCCCCTTCCACACTTGCAACCCATGGTCATGGCTACTTTAAAGCTAAGAATAAAAGCACTTGGGCTAATGAAGATTCTTAAGACTGTTAATCACCTTCTAGAAAGAAAAAGCTTACAGGCTTGGAGAGGACATGTTAGAAAGCAGTCCACTGAAAAGAGACCTGGGGGTACTAGTAAATGAGAAGCTGGACATGAGCCACCAATGTGCAGCAGCAGCCCAGAAGGCAAATCAAATCCTGGGCTGCATCAAAAGAGGCATGGCCAGCAGATGGAGAGAGGTGATCCTGCTGCTCTGCTCTGCCCTGGTGAGACCTCAGCTGGAGTCCTGTGTCCAGCTCTGGAGCCCCCAGCACAAGAAGGACGTGGAGCTGTTGGAACCTGTTCAGCAGAGAGCCACACAAAATGATCAGAGGGCTGGAGCAGCTCTCCCATGAGGACAGGCTGAGGGAGTTGGGGATGTTCAGCCTGGAGAAAAGGAAGCTCTGGGGGGACCTTATAGCAACCTTCCAGTACCTGAGAGGGGCCTACAAGAAAGCAGGGGAGGGACTGTTCACAAGGCTTTGTAGTGACAGGACGAGGGGTAATGGCTTTAAGCTAGAAAAGGGTAGATTTATGTTAGACATTAGGAAAAAGATCTTCAGTATGAGGGTGACAGATCCCTGGAATAGGTTGCCCAGACAGGTGGTGGAGGCCTCATCCCTGGAGACATTCAAGATCAGGCTGGATGAAGCTCTGAGTAGCTTTATCTAGTTGGAGATGTCCCTGCTTATGGCGGGTAGGTTGGACTAGATGACCTTTGGAGGTCCCTTCCTGGCCAGACATTCTATGACTGCTGCTGCACATGAGTACTGCTTTACTTTGTGCTATAAATGTGCACCCCAGGGAGCACACTACAAAGATAAATCTGCTACCCAGGAACAGGTATGATCCAGGAGCTCCTTAAATATTCTTTTAGGAACAAAAAAACTAGGTGGTGCAGCAGTGGAGATCAAATAAAAAAAAAATCTCAGGTTTCACATTATTCAAACTCACATTTCAGTTCCATCATAGGCAAAGTGCTGAGCACCACACAGACAAGATTAGAAAAAGACTATCACAAACATCACACAGGAAGAAGCAGACAAAGAAGCACTTTGTCATTAAGCTGCAAATCAAGTCTGGCACACTCCCTAATCTGGATTCGTTCCTCACCCACCTTTACTGATGAGCCTTCCTCACCAGATGGAGAAGGAAGCTGTAGCTCCTTCCTTGGCAAGGCACTCGGGCCTTGCTGGACTTCTGCAAAGATCTTGCAGATACCTTGGCTCACCAAGATGGCTGCACTGACTTAAAGGAATATCAGCGACATGAAATTAGGTCAGAACTTCATTTCAGTTGGTTAATAATAGTTTCAGGCGCCACCTTCTAAGCATACCATCTGACTGTTGGGGCTTAAAAAAGGATATTACTGGCCCCTCCCTATTCATTTTCTTTTCCCTTTCACTGCTTGAAACACTCAAGCAAATAGGAAAATTAACTTCCTATTCAGGGAACACAGTGAAGGCAGCAGTAATTAAATGAGCTAGAAAAAGAACAGCTAAAACTGTAGTTCTTATTCCTTACTCAGCTCTGTTTACAGGAATCTCAAGTGCTTCTGTCACAGCAACAGGTAAAAATCATGCTCAGAAAATGGAGTCTATAAATGGTTGGTATGCCTTCCAGACACTAAACTCCATCCTCAGTATTCACACCAATTTTAAAAGGCAAAGATAGGAAGAGGAGGAAATAGTTAAAATATAAAAACACAGCTATAGTGTGCAAAGGTTGTCTGTGTAGCTTATAATCTCATGACAGAGAAAATCAGATAAACTCCTAGAATGTCTCATGTGATAACTTAGTTTTCAAAACCATGTTTGCATGAACTCTCTCTTCCCTGAGCTCTGATATCAAGGCATAAGTCACTCAACTGTCTGTCAAGACACACTGAAAACCTCCTACCTTGCTCTGTTCCTTTTCATCTACCAGTACAGGTGATGCTTCCTTTGCTCTCACTTTCTTTCCTTCTCCACTCTTTCACACAGGTGTAGCTCCAAACTCCTTCCCAATTTCACCTTGGTATCTCTTCTGCATTGCTTTGACCTGGGCAAGACCCATCCTGACAACTGCCAGCAAGGGCTGAGCCTAGCTCCTGCTCCTGTCTTCCCCCAGGTCCCTGCTCTAACAGACATTCCCAGCAGCCTGTCTTATGACACTTTGCTCTTTCGCCCCTCAGCTCTGTTTTTCATTGTAATTGAACCTCAAGCTCATACTCCTAGTTTCTGCTCTTCTACTTCTGCCTCTAACCTCAACCTCTGCTCTTGATCCTGTCCCAGTCAGCTCTCTGAGCTCCCCACTTTTGACAGTCTCCAAGAACACAATCATCATTGACCCACCAGTCACTTCTAGCCAAACCTCCAAAATTCTCCTGCCTTTTCTTCAAAGATCTACTTGACATCTACCAGCTTGACCACAAACAGATACAGAAAAACAAGAGTATTGTTGTGGCTCTGCACCCACACTAACATGCCTACACAGCTTCCAGATGGTCAGCAAGGACAAACTAAACTACTACGGGCAGAACAACATTCACAGAGACCAGCTGAGCAGAGAAGCATCTCAGCTGAAGTTAAAGGCTTGGCCAGTAAGAACTTTGTTCATGAAGTATCATGTACACAGTACATTGCAGTTAGATTCTAATTGACAATTAGAAGTACTCTCTGCCACTAGCCCTTTGAGCTACAGCACGAACACTATCTCTTCCCCTTGCCTGTTCCACACTCAGGAGCCAAACACCTCACCATAAGCAGTCACCTCCAAGTCGTCTGAGCGGGAAAAGCTGAAATCACATATCATTGCTAGCACAGTTTTTACACCCAGGAGTTTTCACATACAGCTGAAAAAAGGGCACGTTTGATGACAAAATCCCTTCCACATGCTTCCTGACTGACTGTTTGGTCTTCACTGTTAGTCTAAGCAAAGTATCTTGAGACCTTCTGGGCACAAGAACACTTGAGACTTTCAGGACAAATCTCAATTTCCAAATGAAAAAAGCCCTTCCTTTATTGAAATTAAACAAATTTCCCATTTTAACTTATGGCAACATTCATGTAAGAATAGGCTTCATAAAACTTCAGGGAAAATTTCTATTTAATGAGGATTTAAATGGACAATGGTAAAAAAAAAAAAAAAAAAGGCAGCATGCCCTGACTTAATGTACCTGCTCAATCCACTAGCACTGAAAAGCTGACTTAAAAACCTCAGATGACTGGCCAAAAGAGTTTCTGCAGGTGAAGTTTACCCCACGCGTTGAGCAGTGTAAAAAAGCTATCTGCTTCCCAGCAGGAGCTGGAAAGGCAATTTCCAAAGGCTGCTTCCTCTAAGCTGTGCTGCAACGTCAGCACGGCTGCATTTGGCCAGGAACTCCCACCAAAAGGCAGTTAGCCCAGGGCTGCCCAATTTCTAACTCTCACCTTACCAGAGAGACTGAAAAGAACATCTTGAGTTTTCTGAGCATAACTTCCCCTCTTTGCTGCTTTGCACCTCTCTGCAGCCCCCCTTTATCTCCCTCCATCCCTCCTCGGCAGCTGAGGATTACTGCCAAACTGGCAGCTCCCTCCTCCTCCAGCAGCCCGTGGGGCCACTCCTCGCTGCTGTTGCAGACAGGAAAGATGGAGGTGTGTGACCTAACTGGCCCCTATTAAAGATAATGTTATCACAGCTCCAATTGTTCCTGTCTACATCTGCTGCTGGCAGGAAATCATCGACTTGTCTGAGCTAGAACAGGGGATGTTGGAGAACTACAAATTAGAAAGCTGCTCATGTCAGGAAACATTGGCCATATGTTGCATTAATAAAGGATCTTTTTTTCTATAGCTGTGCTAATACGCAGCAGCTTACCATTACTTCTCCCTGCTTGCATGGAAGCAAGAGGCAGGGTGTGGGGGAGGCGGTGTGGGGGAAGGCCGAGACCTGTGCACAAAAGCAGAGGCAAGGCAAAGCTCCCCGGCGCCCCGTCTGGAGCGGCGGCCACAGCGGCGTGGAACCGGCGACAGGAGCGACGCTGCAGTGAGAACGTCACTGCTAGCAAACAGGAAGCACTGCAGGATCCACATGCGTGGCATCAAGTGCTGAACTCTAAGCCAAGTCCTCAGAAAAACACAGACTGAAAAAACAATGGGGGCATCCTCCATACCAACTTCCTCCTGACCTCCAGCAGGACCTGCTGTGGGGCCAGCCTAGCCTGGCCTGGCCACAGGTGCTGGGACTGCCCTTCCACACCGACCTTCAACCATTTTTTTTATTCTACATAGCAGCATTTCAGAGGAAAAATAGTAGGATTCTAACTGGTCGAGTTGCAGTGCTTTACCTAAAACACAATAAACTATGCTCCAAGGCATCATACTCACCTTGAGAAGGCTTGCCTTTCTGTACCAGTACTACCAGCATTACCTTAGTTAAAGGACCAGCTTCCTCTAAGCTGCAGTACCTGCTGTGCTCTCACATCTGTGAGTTCATCATTCAGGAGACCATTTAAGTCCTTCCAAATTGTTTCCTCTAGCAAGTATTTTTATTACTAGCCTACTTTACTTGGTGTACGAATACTGGACATCAGAGAGATACTTATTAACCTACAGCTCAAGAACAGAAGTGACAGCCAGGCTCTTTTACTAAGTCTCAACTCTGAGATTTTCAGGTCTTTGGACCATCAGCCAAACTCAAGGATCCTGCAAGTTGTTACAGTGGTGTTGTGTTTAGCACAACTTGGTTATTTCACTTCTGTAACTAGCCAGGAGCAAAGTCTGTTACTACTTCCCAACTGCATGGCAATAGTGTAAGCTAACTCACCTTCCTGAAGTTAGTACGAGTGCAAAAACATCTCTCAGCACCAGTTATTTGCCAACAGTAGTATCCAAGTGGTCTACACAATATCCTGTTTCACTTGACAACTTCATTAATAGTTTTCTCCTATAAGATACAAGCCATGGGACTACATGACTCTGAAGTACAACTTTTTGCAGTCAAAGTTCTTAAAAAGAGAGAAGTCCATCCTGCAGTCCCCACACTTTGACCAGCTGCCAAAGGATGCTGAAGGCTCTGGAACTGCTTCCCTTTGACAAAGCTCCATGTTGTTAGGAGCAGCTACCAAATACTCTTTCTCTGGGAAGACAGTGCCACTGGCTAGGACACTGACTGGTTCTCCTGGTTTTGGTGGGGATGGAATTAGTGTTCTTCAGAGCAGCCTGCACAGCACTGTGTTTTAACTGGTGACAAAACCAGTGTAGGTGCTGAACAGCTCTCGCACGGTGCCCAGGGCTCCTCTGCCACAGTGGCTGGGGGTGGGTGAGAGGCTGGCAGGGGACATGGCTGGGACAGCTAGGCCCACCAGAGCCAGTGAGTGACAATGTGACATTTTTCAGTTGTGCGATTTAAAAGAAGGAAAGTCATTTCACTATTGATGTATCTTGAGCTTTGACACTCCATTTATTTCCCTATTCCTTTTTTCTTTTCCCCCCCCCCCCTCTGGTTATTTCAGCTGTTCAAAACCTTTCACATCCTTCAAGAAACATTTAAAATACACTGATTGAATATGCCCTTTCCAACAGTGGCACAGAAACAATTTCCCTAATTTATGGCTAAGAAGATGGCCAAGAGATACTCCAAATTTCCTAAGAAAATGAGCGGACTATTTGCTAATCACACCCTAGCTAGGCCACGGCATTGCTTATGGCTACAACTGCTAAACGAGGCATGGCTGAAGAGAAGACAGGAGGACACTCATCCTCAGTGAGAGCCACTTGTGTAAACCCTTTGCCCACACGCTCTATGTCACTTCTCTGGAAGCAGAGGCTCTTGAAGGAAGGGGGTTACACAAGCGTGTGTGTGGGATAACCAACCTCCAGCAGTGAGGGGAACAGCCCTGCAAAGCCAGCTGCTATTCAGAGCAGCACCAGAGGGAACGTGGCTGAAGCCCTGTTTGTGTTGTCAAAGGACGCGTGCGCTGTAGACAAGGGTTGAGGATGGACAGAAAAAACACATAAGTCTTTGATGAGGGTGTGTTGGCTCTGAAACAAAGATCAAAAAGCATATATAGAAGTCTGGCTGAGCTGCTTACTTGTATTCTTTTAAGTGAAATTTGAGTGCAACAATTTACTCAAAATCAGTAAAATTTCTCTTCTGAGCCAGACAGTCTAATTAAAAACAAAAATAATCTCAGAAATTTATATGAAAGACTAGACATTCTTCTCACAGTTATTATAAACACTCAAACATAAGGAAGGAATAATAGCCCAAAGTGTATTATTCTCAGCTTACTAAAGAGCTCATCTGGCTGGGCTGTCACTCTTTCATAAGTCCAAGACTCTAAACAAACAAAAAACACCCTGAAATGAAATTAACCAAAAACCAAATCACCAGGGGGCAAGAGGGGGATGGAGAAGGAAAACCTCAAAATAAACCAATGTTATTCAAACACTGTTAGATCCTAAATAAAACACAACAATACCAACCAAGCAAAGACGCAGAAGACCTGGTGTGGCTCCAGAGCACAATAACCGTTTGTCTTCTTTGCCAGTGGCAAGTAGCAGCTGGGGATGCCACTGGGGGGGATAAAATAGCACCATGCTACAGCTGGAGGATTACTCCCAGGAGCAGTGCAATACATAAGAATAAAAGATGACAAGTCAGATGAATGACCTTTGAGAACCTTCTCAGAAAGGACCAAATGTTCTTTACAAGAAGCAGGAAAATTCAGGATGCAAAAAACTGCCAGCAGAATTTTGCCAAATTCACTTGACAGTGAAAATGAATCTACATGCAATAGGTTTCATCCGAATCAGCCTGAAATCCTGTGAGTAAACTCTGTCAGGCAGATCCCAAATCAAAGGAGATGCCCAAATGGTATTTTGTGAAAACAGAGTACTTTCCTAAGAGTGAACACGAACCCTTTGAAACACTCCCCAGAGTATTCAGGGTGATTATACACACCACAATGAGAACTTTGGAGTGGGAGAAAATTTCTTGAGCAGTTCATAACATAGCAGAGGAAAGAAGCAGAAAGTCAGCAAGTGGTTAGTATTTATTTATTAGTAACACTTGCTTTAAAAATTAATGTTGTAATACTACCTGTAACCTTGTTCCACAGCAAAATCAACCTTTGGGGAAAGGTATAAAACTGGAATCAAAATATAAAATCCTTCACAATGCTACATAGTCTGTAACGTAACAAACATTGTTGCATTTCCTAGCCCAGTTCATTCCCCATGTGGCTGCTTCAATACAAATATACTACGTAAAAGCAGAAGTGTAGGTGTCTCAGAAATGTACCTTTGTGGTAATATAATCAAACAAGCAAAAAGGACAAGGCAAGCAATACAGGATGCTTTTCTGCTGTGAGGTATGGGAGTTAAATGGGGAGAGTCTTCTCAAGTGTGGACAGGAGGGAAAGGAGAAAAAGGTGAACAAACTTCTATTGTATGACATGAAGCAAATTATAGTCCTTTCTGAAATACCAGTAAGTCAATATACAATATCCTTGCTCATGCCATGGAATGGAAATTATTTCTTTTCTGCACCTTTCAAGGCTGCCAAGAAAAAGAGCACTACAATGCTGGAAGGAATGTGGTGTCCAGCAACAAATAACAGGCGAAAGGCCTCAATTTCCACCAAGAAAGCTAAACATAGCTAAGATATCCAAGGCAACATAAGGATTCAGGTTCCCAGGTCACAGCTAAATTTATCTAGGCACCTAAATTTGCTAGGCAGTTAGTTTGAAACTCTTAGGTTACAAGCAAACAAGTTACCATAAGATAGAGTCTGTGGATTTACAGCTTATCAGCAAGGCTTAAGCCAGGTAGCTGTGAGCAAGCCTACTTTCAGCCACGGTGCATGGGCAGTATGGTAAAAGAGTACCCATCTGAAAGTTGCTTTGTCCTGCAGAGAGATAATGCTTAAAAATGAGCAGCATACAAAATAGGTTAACTAGGACTGACGGGACAAAAAGAAGGAAACACATGGGCTGATGACCAGAAAGACTTCCTGGCAAACAAATGTGTTACACCATGGAGCAATCTCCCACAGGAACTGGTGAAAGCCTCATCAGTTGGGGTTTTTTTGAAAAAAAAAAAAAAAAATTACACCGAACAATCGACAGAACATAGGAAAGAATCCTGCACTTCAGGGAAACAGAGCGTAGGTATTTCCACACTTACAGAGCCCCCCTCCCCAGTCCAACCAAACAGTAAAGTTTTAGAGTAGATCTTTGTATAACTGGGTCCTTTCTTTGCCACAGCAGCTTTGCTCTCAGCAAAGCTTGGTGCCCGGCACTGTGTGGAGGAACCAGGCCTGTCCCTTCCAGGAGGCAGCACCAGCCCTGTGATCGAGGCTGCCCAGCTCCCATCTCTGCACTGCCTGCTGCCAGCTCAGGACCATGCCACAGTGTAAGGCCTGAAACAGAAACTATCTACATATTGGCTACGTCCTTAACTGAGGGAGGCTTGCAGAGTTAGTATTTGAGGATGTTAATATACTGCTTACTACAGATACATCTCATTCAAGCTATAACTAGAGCTTTCCAAGGAAATCTGCTCTGGGGTTTTTACAAGCCCTTACGCAGCTCAGCCCTGTGGATCCACACTGGAGTAGACAGCAGCACATCTGCACACACTATTAATACAAAAGACCTGTGGTAGTTAAGGGTTCAGCCCATCAACTATCCTGTAGCAATACAGTGCTGAGTAATCGCTGGTTTATTAGCTGTGACCTATAGCTTTTTACAATGAGACGTGCCAATGTGAGTGTACTTTGCCAAGTGCTATGTGCTCTGTGATTCCAGGCACTTCCTTGTATCAACTACCAACAACCAAGAATTTAAAAAGTCCAGTTCATTCCACAAGAGTCTAAGACCCTCTCCCTTCACCACAGAGACTTGAAGTGGCTGGTTTTAGTATCTGGCAAGTTCATAGTCTCTAGAGCATGTGCACTTTGACACCAAACAGGCTACCAGTGCAGTTAGGATACGCCCTATGCAAACATAACTGATTTTATTTACTGCCTGATAAGAGCTTTCAGAGGCACCCTTGGCTCACCAGTAGCTAGGCAGCAAAGATTACAGAACGTGCACTTCCACAGTACATCCCGAGTCAGGTGTTTCAACACTGGACATCTACATGTGTCAAAGGCACTGTAAGTGATGAAGGTAGCTCATGAAAAGAAAGCCCTGTCACATTTGTTACCACAATGAGTAACTAACTGATGATATGACTTCAAGACTTGTCACCCTTTCTCACTGAAATCTGTCATCCTTTCTGCCCTTTCTCTCTTTATGTACCTTATAATCCCGGGTGACCCCAGAAACAGCAAGCACTGGACAATTAATCTCCACATTGCACTGGCAATGAGTATTATGCTGTGGGCAGGCCCACCTTTGGCTCTCCTGTTAACAGTGACAATTTTCATTTTAAATTTTTTTTTTTTTGCCTGTAGACAGAATGGGAGAGTAGCTGCAACATGCTAACCATTAAATTTATCATCAGGAATTGTTTCTATTATTAAAACCAACAGAACACATGTACACTTATAAAATACCTCAATATTTTTTATTTCTTTAATGTAGCTGGTCCTATAATATACAAGAAAATATGAGAATGGGATTATCCAGACAATTCCAAAAAATTATTTATGCTTATTTTGGATTCATATTACTTACACTTGCCACAGTTAGCAGTACAGTAAGAAAACAGAAAGGCAGAACCACCCCAGAGCAAAAATTAACCGCTGCCTGGAGGGTGCAGCACATGAGAAAACTCCTCAGGCAGCTACAATTTCAAGAGCACATTCTTAAAACACACTGATTGTGCATGAAACTTCTCTGAGATGGTATTGCAAAACTAATAAAACTCAAGAAAAGGAGAAAGCACCAGCTGGAACCATGGAGGCTGGAATAATGGCAAACCAGGTGCTCTCCTGCAGAACGAGCAGTTGGCACTGGTGGAGCTGAGGCACTGCAGTCGAGCTGTACCACCACAGCCCTGGGCTGTGAACAGCCATCTAAGTGTAACGAATGATGTTTGAAGGCAGGGGCAAGAAGAGAAGAATAGTGACTCCTCTCTGTTTCCTGGCACTTGCCAGGCCGTGCTGCACAGAGCGCCGATGACAGACTGCATCTGCTAAACGAAGGGGAACAATCCTGCAACAAGGATTTTTAAGCCAACCCTTCCCCCTCCCAGTGACCATTAGCCTCATGTATCATTGTAGCTTCTCTCCTCAGTAGATCACTTTGCTTTCCTCCTCTTTTTGTAGCCCCTTCTAGTCACTTCTTTGTCCCATGGTCACCAACAGACCAGTGCCCATGATGCAGGAAATCTGTCTTTATCAAAGCAGTTGGGTGAAAAGTGGTGAATTAACTAAAGGAAACACACTCTCATCATGCAAAGGTGTGTACCTAGCAATAGAGGATAAATATAAAATTAAAACTATGCAGTAATTCTGTTGGGAAAAGTGTTTCATTACCTCTCAGAGGATCCTAAAACCTCTGCAATCAGTTAAAGGCTCCCAAATCCCTGATAAGGTTCAGACCAATACTGCTAATGAGCCAAATTAAGGCCCAGAAAAACCCAAAGTCTCCAGTGTGGGAATGAAAACAGGTATTTTAACTGCTTGGAACACCCACCACAAACTGGCTTAAAACATGTGTGGCTAGGGTTTCAGTTTGCTTCCTTTAGCCAGCCATCTCCCCAGGGTACAACAAAATCCTCAGACGAGCCAGTCAGCCTGACCCCTCCAGAAGGCTCCTGTGCCACCACGCTTTGCAGAGGGACCAGCTTTGCCCAGCTATTCACTTCCCCCATAGTATTTTCTCTCCTGCTTCAGCGGGATGCAAGTCACTGGCCGGGGCACCTCCGCACCAAGCCCTGTGCTTCAAGGATAAGAAACTAAAGCTTATAAAACGCAACTTGCCAAACGCTTCACCTAGCATCCTCCTAGTTAACCTGAACCATGATTATAGCCATACGTTTGGGATCAACAGGCAACACGTGTACAAGTGGAGGTTACAGCATATTTTGCCTCCTCCTCCCAGTAATGCTTCCAAATTCTTACTCCGAGACAAGTGGGAGCAGGAGACAGAAACACAGATGGAGCCTGTCAAGGAGAGGGGATTAAAAAAAAAGGGGGGAGGAAAAAGAAAAAAAAAAAAAGGCGATTCACCCTGCAGCAGAGACTAAGAATATATAGAGGAGAATTCAGCTGTTTTCTTCTCTGCCGAAAATAAATGTCTCAAGTAAGTGCTTCACGTAACTTAAAAATAGCTCATGAAAAACGGGTGCCTTTCAAGCCATCTCCTTCTAGGGAAAAGTTCCCAGCAAGAGCAAGATGAGAAATAACTAAGACCTAACAGCAATTAATTTTCAGCCCATCCAATAAATTGCATTTTACAATTTTTATTTATATCTCAGACTGACACAAGATAGACAGACATAAGCTAACAACCTACTACACAAAGGTGACAGCAGCAGAGTAACAATTTATTGGACTTACTCTGGGCTCTTTGATTTGGTTGGATTTTACTTTAGGAGCCAAAAGTGAGGGAATTATTTTTACCAGGGAATATAAAGTTTCTCTTCTTCTTGTGTCTGCAGGAGGGGTGACCTTTATTTTCTTGGTAATAAAACTTTTCTCTCCCAGTCTTTCTTTATGTTAGACATACCAAGTTCATGACATTAGTCTGCTATTTCAGAATGAGAAAGTTGTCCAGAGTTTTGGACAGAATGGGTGGTATCCTCAAAAACACGTCTGAGACTGCTTTGTCTACACTATGTGGTATTTTAAAATGCAATGGGAGACGTGGCTGTGGCACAGTCATACACCTGTATTACTCTGAATCTTCCTAGGAAAATGAGCAAAGGAGGCAGAGCAGCATCAACTTCAGTGCAGATTAGCAACATAACTACGTATTTTATGCTCTTCAACAGATCAGTCAGTCCGCGTAGTAAAGATGCCACTGTTGCTACTCATAATGGCTAATCCTGCAAGCCCCCTTTCCCAGCCACACCACAGAAGCACTCCTGTAGCTCCTACCCAGAGCCACCTCCTCCAGCCACAGGACACACTAGACCACAGAAAGGTTTTTAACCTCAACAGATCTCAGCATGGTAAAGCCAGTCTTGTTTACAGGCCCAGTCCCCTCTGGCAAAGCCAAACTAAGGAACAACCACATCAGCCATGGATAAGTTCAACCATTAAACTGCAGTGAGAACAGCCTTCAGCTCCTCCTTATTAATTTTCTTGTGCCCTGATGTACTCACCAAACAACCTGCT
>NW_008620950.1:0-5624 GCF_000691845.1 Merops nubicus | reverse complement strand
CTGCTTGCAAAGCAGTGCTGAGGCAACGAGTCTCTCTATGCTATTGGAAAGAGGCATCTCTCACCCCCTCGCCTCTTTAAACTCCTTCAAAAAAGCACATTAAAAGCATGGCAATAAGCTGCTGGTGGTTTTCTTCTTTATAGGGGCAGAGGTTCTGCAAGTCACCACAGTACTTGGCTTCTATATTTATGTCTGCTAAATTTGACCAGTTCCCACAGAACCAAAGTCCCTCACTGAATACTGAAAGGATCTCATCTTGTGGGGAAAACCTTTTAATTTAGAAAAAAAAGTTTTCATCCTGAAATCTGTATTATTCATCTCATTCCTTCCTCCACCTTTCTGCCTCCCTTCTCCCCCAACTAGCTTGCATATGGAGTATGCATGTTCCTTTTGCACATAGTTGTATCTCATTAACTGTAAAGGAAAACGAGTAATCACTGCAACATCGACAGAAAACTCTCATTCTGTGAAGCTAGTAGGCAATAAAAGGTTAAGGACTGTAATTTTAGATTTCTTCTACTGCATTGCCAATAAGTAGTAGATTTACAAATGTAATACTCTTTAAAATAGAGTCATGACAAACACAAATAAAATCATGCTATTTTGTAAAGTATAACTATGATAACCTCATTGAAACTGGAACTCTGCTGATGACACAGGCTGTTGCATGTGGGATTTTGTATATTTTGCTCTGAAGTTAACAAAGTCCCTCAAAAGTAGACAAAAAAAAACCCTGAAACATCTATAAATGTTCACAGGGGGATGGGTACCAATGGATTAGCTTCAGCACTGGAACCAGAAAGACTCTGTCTTCCTGTGCTCTTCCTGTGAACTACAAGTCACCCACATACATCATTCGGTAAAAGAGGTCTAAAGCAACCCAAATACAAGCAGTGCAACAGTATAAACATGGTCAGAAAACCTGTCAGGATTTAATAATGGAACTGAATCAGAAAAATTTCTCAGCTAAGATTTTGGCAGGGGTGGGAGCAGACAGATGGAACAGGACCCAGCTACACAAAAATTTGTGCAGAGAGGGCTGCTGCATTCATATTTACACCCAGAGTAAACAGCTAGATCATGTGGTATTTTCCATAAACCCTAATAGCAGATGCTCAGCACCCTTGAAAAGCAGGCTCATTATTTAGCAACTCATCCTCAGAGTTCAGATGCAAGAAGGACCAGTGTGGTCAGCTGACTTGTCCTACAGATTAAGCCACAGAACATCCCCTCACCATGACCTCCATCGTAACTGGCAACCACACCAAACACTTATCTTTGTGAAAACAGCAATATCATGATTTCAAACAGTTTTAGCTAACTGTGAAGCTAATTTGATGCCAATAATATCTTCTAACAACTATTTCTCCTTGACTAGAGCACGTCCCTCTCTTCTATCGCAATGCTTGCAAAATTCACGTTCTAACTACACTTTCTATGTCATTAAAAAAAAAAGTCACCTTTCAACATCTGGAGAAACAGATGAAAATTCAGTGCTGGCAGCATTAGCTCAGCAGCATTTTTCTTTCAGAACATTACAGCCAGTCTCAGGCTGTAATTCAGCAGTGGCACAATAAGCGGGACTCCGCGCTGGGGTTGGTTGCGGGACACTACTGCAAGTGTTCAAGCACTCCGGCTTCCACCTCTGACTAACAGCTAGCACCACAGCTGCAACCCAGGACCTGCCGCAGGCAACACACGAGCTGCAGAGCAGACTTCTGCCTTCCCGGTGCGGGAAACAAGGTGCAGGTGACAAATACAGCAGCATAAGCTTCTACACAGCTAGCAAGGAGCAGACGGGAGCTGAGCAGTTTAGAGAACTGTCCCAACAGTTCATCATGCTGCACTCTGATCATCAGTGCTGCCTCTACACAAACAGTCATTCTAATGCTACATTCATATGGATTACCAGATCCTGGGTAGGTCTGTGGTCACGTGCAGGCAGAGACGTGCATGCCAGAGCAGACATAACCTGGTTCTGCTGGGGATGCTGCCTGGCCTCACTGATGTGGCACAGGGCTCAGGTGGCTAGTAAGTCCTGAAGAGAAACAAAGCCAGTCCTCTGCCACGCTAGCACAATTTTGCAATCTCAAAAAGAAGAGCTGGCTTGCCTCCAGCCAACTTCATGTACAAGCACAGGACAGGCCTCAAACACACGTCCTTCAGTACAGTCTGTTCTGAACAGCACAGCCCAGAAGTTTGAGGATGGAAACAAAGGAGGATATGGAGCCAGTGTGAAGAGTGCTTTGAAGTTTGAAATTTACTCAAGAGCTCTGTCCTTCAGGCTTAACCTGCTTATGCTAACTGCAAAATATTCAGCTCAAAAGGAAGCCCCATATGCAGAGCTTAACCAAACCAGCCAGTAAAACTCTATAAAAGACAAAAAGCAAGCCAAGAAGTTGTATGCATCCTTGACATAAATACACGCTTTCAGCATGGAGATTAAGTGATTTAAACTTTTTTGTAGACATGGCAATGCTCTGTTTTGAGCATCTTATTCAAAAACTACAACTCACAGAAGAGCACTTAGCATTAGCCTTAATAAAACACATACACAAATACTATTTTAATGGTCTTCAGTTTTAGAATTACCTTGTTATATTACCTTGTTATAAGTTTATTCTCATATCCATTTATTCTTGGTCAAATGCACAGCTTTTGAAATAGGTGAAATGACAAACCCATGAGGTAATTCATATTAAAGTAGATGTGTCTACTGTTTTGCACAGAAATCAGAGGAAAGTCAGCTATAGTTCTCCAAATCAGACTGAAGTGACAGGAAACGTTTTATTTGCTTTCAAATGCAAGCAAGTGCAATGAGAGCCACAACTAAGGATTTCTCCTTCCCACGAAATGTAAATTCTTCAAATCCCCAACTGCTGCAAGCATCTGCAAAAAGGACAGCACAACCTTAGATAATCTCCTTATGCCACACACAGAACAAGACAACTGAGACAGGTTTGGTTTGACCTACCCCACCAGGTTAAACAAACTGTGTGATAACCCTGCCCAAAACAGACTATGTGTGTATAGGCATAACCTTGCCCTGCCCCCATATAGCTGGCTCGTCTCAGATAAACCCATGACCTTGACAGCACAGTGAAGTATGATTTTAAACATCTCTAGTGTTAGGAAGTAAGCGTGCAGCGTGACAACCTTCAAGTGAGTGAAGTATGCTACATCAAAAAGATCTCAGACCCTTAGTGTCTCCCTTACTATCAATGCGTTTTTTATATGGGGTATTTTCCAAGCAAAATAGTAATAATAATAATAACATTTCTTTATTTTCTCCTCCTTGTAAACAACAGATTCTAAGGTCAGGGGACTAAGAGTTTGAAGTGACTGTAGAAATACCAACAGTAACAAACTGAATTCCACTGAAATCTCTTCTCAGCTTAGATTCATATCCAAACTCTTCTAAAACTCAGGTAACACTAGACCTAAATGCAATTATTGCAGTTTGTTTCGTTCTTGAAAAGCTCAAGAAATGGTAGAATTTTCTTTAGAGCACACCCCAGAATCAGAAAGAACAGCTGAAATAAAGTACTGGCTTTCAACGTGGAACATTTTGCCTGTCTACTCTGCGCCCCTTACACCAGCAAGCTGTCGACGCAGAACATCAGCTATGTTGCCCTCAGTTTCCCGCTGCCTGCGGAACACCGACAAGGCCCCTCTGTCTGTGGTACTGTCTGTACCTTAGACCCCAAGGACAATTTTTTTTAAAAAAACCCACTCTTTTCTGATTGCATTCAGCTTTCACCTCCAGTGTAAGCTAAGCCAGTTAACTAAAGCAAGTTACTGGTGTCAATATACAATAATAAATGGCCTGAAATATTCAGACATTCGGACTTGAACTTCTAGACCCTCTCATGCTAAAAAAAAAAAAAAAAAAAAAACAACCCTGCATAAGATAAAACCCCACACCTCTCAGGAAAAGAAGTGTTGACTATTAGAAACAGCAGAGTCTTAGAGCATTACCACAGAGTTGTAAGTTGGAATACCAGTCTAGATCCCAGACCCCTCCAGGGAACTTTCATGCCTTAGCTATTACTTGGTGAAGCACTAATTAAGAAGATCTAGCAGATTAAAGTGTGAGTTGCTTTAATACCAAATAGTTGTTTCTATTATAAATACTCAGGAGATGCTCCATTACAACAGCTGCAGACATGCCATGAACATCTACAGAAGCAGAGAACATCATTAGATCAGCGTGACAAACATGTAAGTAAAGACCTGAAAAGACAGGAATTTTACAAAGAGTGCCCCACAGAAATATGGAACTCTTTAGTAAGTGAGCTGCTTTGTTTTGCTTTAAATTTCTATTTACTTGCTGTTCCTGGGTGTTTCCTCATTGTTTTCATGGTTCATTGTACTAGTGTGAGCATGTCATAGGCAACCCCACTGCACCACAGGCTGTTGCTACGTGTTCCTCTGCAAATACACAATGTTCTTGAGACAAAATCACAAACAATCCTGATAGGTTCAATAAAGTTGTAGCACATCAATCCTAAGAAAACATAAGAAATTAAAATTCCTAATCATCAGCAGCTATGCTTGGCACTCATATCTACAGAAGATGAAGTAAACTGTTAGCTCTTCTTTTAAACATTAACTTGATGGTGTTACTGCACCAAAACTTGGCTACAGACAGACGTATCTGGGCAGTAACAAAGACAACCTTCAAGACAGCATTTCTATAGAAAGATTATTTTTCATGCATGATTATGCAGCATTTACATTGCAATTCCTTACACAAAGTAAAAAAGACAGCATATTATTCCTTGCAACTCACACTGTAAGCAGAGTTAAGTTGTACCCACTCCAGAAGAGTCTCCAACAATACTTACAAAAAAACACTATCCTCAAAAACTGGGGATATTCATCACTAAGGAAAAGGCCAAAGCAGCAAGATCCATTGATTTGAAAAGGATGCATCAAAAGAGTCACAGAGCTGCAAAACCCACACAGATGCCTTTCTGGCTATTAATAAAGCACAGGCCAGCCCACAGTAACCTCAGCTGATTCAGGACTACCACAACTCCCCAGACACGGACATGGCTTGAGAACAGCTTTCAGGTCCCATGTGGCTTGAGGGCAGTGGGTTGGCAACACCTGCCTTCCAGAAGTGCCTTGGGTTTGAGCTCAGTCCCTCTGAACTGAGCAAACTGCTCTCTCACTGAAATGGTGTAAGCACAGTGCTTCCAGTTTGTTCCCTGGGGTTTCACTGGGCGACCTCTGGGTAAGGCACTCCCTCCTCCGTTACTGTCTGCAGAGGTCCCCGCACACAAGAGGGTGCATTGGCTGGCAGAGCAGGGACTTAGTAACCAAAGCCAGGAGAGCTGATGAAAGCAGACCTGCTGAAAAAATCATTCAAACCTTTTTAGTGTCCAAGTCAGCACTTTGCCATTTAAGAAAAAAAGGAACTTGACAACGCAGATGTTGAAGAGGCCACTGGGAAAATGCATTGCCACTTGCCACCTAACTCCACAATGCAAACCGACTACTCCCCACTGACCGTCGGGGTGTGTTGCTACTCTCCTTCCTCCCTTGCACTACACTGAAGTCAGACTTACTCTGCACCAATGCAGAAGCACATACAGGCCAGCGCGCTGCCGCGGGAGGCA
>NW_008620949.1:362-1796 GCF_000691845.1 Merops nubicus | reverse complement strand
GGGAGGAGGTCCCAGGAGGTTTTTTGGGGTCCCACCAGAACCTGGAGCTCCCACAAGTCTCGGGGAGGTCCCACAAGTCTCGGGGAGGTCCCGCCAAGAGGTTCTACAGGAATTTATGGAGTCCCACCAAGATTCTACATGAATTTATGAAGTCCCACCAAAATTCTATGGACTTTTATGGAGTCATACCAAGACTCTAGATGGATTTATGGGATCCCACCAAGATTCCATGAGGTTCCATGGAATCCCACCAAGAGTCTACAAGGTTTTATGGAGTCCCACCAAGATTCTACATGAATTTATGAAGTCCCACCAAAATTCTATGGACTTTTATGGAGTCATACCAAGACTCTAGATGGATTTATGGGATCCCTCCAAGATCCTATAAGGTTTTATGGAGTCCCACCAAAATCCTATGAGGTTCCATGGAATCCCACCATGATTTTATGAGGTTTTATGGAGTCCCACCAACATTCCATGACGTTCCACACCATCCCACCAAGACTCTAGATGGATTTATGGACTCCCACTACGATTCCATGAAGTCTTATGGGATCCCACCAAGGTTCTATGAGGTTTTATGGGTTCCCACCAAGGTTCTATGAGGTTTTATGGGTTCCCACCAAGGTTCTATGAGGTTTTATGGGTTCCCACCAAGGTTCTATGAGGTTTTATGGGTTCCCACCAAGGTTCTATGAGGTTTTATGGGTTCCCACCAAGGTTCTATGAGGTTTTATGGGTTCCCACCAAGGTTCTATGAGGTTTTATGGGTTCCCACCAAGGTTCTATGAGGTTTTATGGGTTCCCACCAAGGTTCTATGAGGTTTTATGGGTTCCCACCAAGGTTCTATGAGGTTTTATGGGTTCCCACCAAGGTTCTATGAGGTTTTATGGGTTCCCACCAAGGTTCTATGAGGTTTTATGGGTTCCCACCAAGGTTCTATGAGGTTTTATGGGTTCCCACCAAGGTTCTATGAGGTTTTATGGGTTCCCACCAAGGTTCTATGAGGTTTTATGGGTTCCCACCAAGGTTCTATGAGGTTTTATGGGTTCCCACCAAGGTTCTATGAGGTTTTATGGGTTCCCACCAAGGTTCTATGAGGTTTTATGGGTTCCCACCAAGGTTCTATGAGGTTTTATGGGTTCCCACCAAGGTTCTATGAGGTTTTATGGGTTCCCACCAAGATTCTACAAGGTTTTATGGAATCCCACCAAGATTCTATGATCTTTTATGGAGTCCCACCAAATTTCCATGACCTTTTATGGAGTCCCACCAACATTCCATGACGTTCCACACCATCCCACCAAGACTCTAGATGGATTTATGGACTCCCACTACGATTCCATGAAGTCTTATGGGATCCCACCAAGGTTCTATGAGGTTTTATGGGTTCCCACCAAGGTTCTATGAGGTTCCATGGAATCCCACCAAGA
>NW_008620949.1:0-327 GCF_000691845.1 Merops nubicus | reverse complement strand
TGGATGTATGGGATCCCACCAAGATTCCATGATCTTTTATGGAATCCCACCAAGATTTTATGAGGTCCCATAGAATCCCACCAGGACTCTAGATGGATTTATGGAATCCCACCAAGGTTCTATGAGATTTTATGGGATCCCACCAAGATTCTGTGAGGTTTTATAGGATCCTAACAAGATTCCATGAACTTTTATGGAGCCCCACCAAGACTCTGGATGAGTTTATGGAGCCCCACCATTATGGAATCCCACCAAGATTTTATGAGGTCCCATAGAATCCCACCAGGACTCTAGATGGATTTATGGAATCCCACCAAGGTTCTATGA
>NW_008620948.1:0-21846 GCF_000691845.1 Merops nubicus | reverse complement strand
CCCTTTTTACACAGAACCAGGACAAGGAGTTTGGTTCGATATTGGCTTTGTATATATTTGATTTTATTGTTGCTGTGTTAATTTAATTTTCTTTGCCAATCCTTACATCTTCCTCATTCCCTTTCTGTTCCTTTTTAGGAAGGGAGAGGGATTAATTGAGAACATTTGCATTTATCAGTAGCCAGCCCAGCCCTAACATGGACATTAAGGATAGGAAAAGTTTCAGTTAAAATAGTATATACTGTCTCTTTTTACTGGTACACAAATTTCTCTCTGGATACAAAGAATCATAGAATTGTTTAGGCTGAAAAAGACTTATGATCATCAAGTCCAACCATAAACCTAACACTGCCAAGTCCACCACTACTACGAAGCACCACACCTACAGATCTTTTGAATACTTCAAGGGATGGTGACTCCATGACTTCCCTGGGCAGCCTGTTCCAAAGCTTGACAGTCTTTTCAGTGAAGAAATGTTTCCTAATGTTCAGTCAATACGTGCCCTGGTGCGTCTTGAGGCCATTTCCTCTTCTCCTATCACCTGTTCCTTGTGAGAAAAGACCTCACCTCACCTCACTACAACCCCCTTTCAGGCAGCTGTAGAGAGGGATAAGGTCTCTACACCACTTAAATGCCAGATGGGATCCACCCTAGAGTACTGAGGGAAGAGGCGGAAGTCCTCACCAAGCCACTTTCCATCATTTATCAGCAGTCCTGGCTAATCGGGGAGGTCCCAGTTGACGGGAGATTAGAAAAATGTGACATCCATCTACAAGATGGACCAGGAAGAGGATCTGGAGAACTACAGACCTGTCAGTCTGACCTCAGTGTCAGGGAAGGTTATGAAGAAAATCATCTTGAGTACCATCATGAAACACCTACTAGGACAACCAGGTGATCTGGCTCAGATGGGTTTATGAAAAGCAGGTCCTGCTTGACTAACCTGATCTTCTATGATGAGGTGACCTGTGCAGTGGATGAGGGAACAGCTGTGAGTGTACTGGACCTTAAGTCCTTTACTGGACTTCAGTAAAGCCTGTGACACCATTTCCCACACCATTCTCCTGGAGTCACTAGCTGTTCATGGCTTGGCTGGGGCTACACCCCTCTGGGGCAAACAAGCTGGCTGGATGGCTGGGCCCAGAGAGTTGTGGTGAGTGGAGTTAAATCCATTTGTTGTCTGGTCACAAGTGGTGTTCCCCAGGGCTCAGTACTGGTGCCTGTCTTTATCAATGATCTGGCTGAGGGGATCAGTAAGTTTGGAGATGACACCAAGTTATGGGTGTTGTCTGCAAACAACACCGAGCTATGATGGACGTCACATTAAAAAGCCCTCAGAAAAAGAGAGAAGAGGCTAATGGAAGAATTTAGCTTTGCAAACTCACATCTGTCTTATGTCTAAAGGTCCACAGGAAGACCTTTCCAGAAGTGTCTCAAAGAGACTGATGGGCCAATTGTTCACATTGACCAGGCAAATGCTTTACACTGTGCATTGCCACCACTGACGAAGAAGTATGACACACACGGTCACTGCAGTGCCCAGTAGCTGATTCCTCTGAATTAAATGCTCATTTCATTTCAAGAAGAATTTTTTTAAAAATATTCAAAAGTAGAATATGTAAGAAGATCTAAAAATGGGCATCTGTGGTGGTGTCTATGCAACACAAACACATCAAATTCTGATCCTGAAGGCATACAGTGACTATGTCATTTAAATATTAAAGTCATCACATTTTTTAGTTCTCCGGGGCTACGATAGCAGTCTCTGTCCTCTCTGGACTGCTTTTATCAAATTTGAAATATTTCAGGCACAAGCATAGCGGGAATTCAGACTTTCCCTCCATGTTCTCCTTCTGTGTTTCAAAGGAGAGACGTAAGAAGGGTAAGGAAAACAGAAGAATTTATCATCTCTGACACAGGCTCTGGTGCAAGAGAATGATCTCTTCTACTGGGGAAGTGTCTGAAGCCAAATACAGTATTCTGGATGCAGTTTAATAAACACCAAGTGGAATGTGTATCAATATAATGGAGAATGTTATAAATTACACTACTGAGGATATGGTATTTCAACCTACTGCCACAAGGTAGCAGAATAACTTTAATTTGAGACATTAATGTGATGTAATGGATGTCCAAAAAGATAAGAAAAGAATGTATTTTAAAAAAAAAAGAAACCACGACACATAGCTTTCTCCTCCCACCCTTAAAAAAAAAGCCCCCAGACATTCCTTAATGACATAAACGATAACATTCAGCTGTGTCTGGAAGTTCACTGATGGGAAAATCTGGGTAATATGTAACAATCTCATTAAAGACAAAGTCTTAACATTTCTATTTCATAACCCATGAACTACGTTTTTTTTTTCTCTTTTTTGACTCTTAAGAGGGAAATAATGATATTCAGCTCCAAAATCTTTATCAGTTCTGTTCTAGGCTTATAAAGAATACTAGGTGCCTTACTATCTTTGCTTGTGCAATATACTGCAGAATAAAAAATACTATTAAGCTGGCTTATTTTTTCTCTATTTTAGTTTATACTTTACCTCCTGTTTACTGCAGGTCAGGGGTAGGCATCCTCAAAGGGTCTAAGCTCTGAAGCAATTCAGATCTTAGATGACAGGAATCACCTTCTCTAAGTATTTAGAGACAGACTGTAGCCCCCATACAGAACACTTTAAAATCTTTCATGGACAGAGGACAGTTCTGAAATAGAACTATTGGAATAATATGATACCAGATTCTAAACTTTTAATTTGTAAACTTGTGAAATGTTCTTTTCCATATTTTACTGATGCCTTGGAATCTTCCTCAGTGCCTGTGATTTGGAAGTGAACAGACAATTAGTGTCAGTCTGGTATCAATCTGCACAGTATTACAGGAACCCTTCACCTACAGGTAGTAAGAACTGTTGAGATTTTTCTACTGATATTTGTTATCTGCCACTTCTGGGCATAGCCAGATAGGCCCATGCAATCTGATCCTTGTGATGATGGTATTTCATATATATTACATATAGCATAAAAATCTCTGCATAGTATTTGGGCATGATGACAAACAGACATGGGAAGCAGAAGGGCAGCAGAATGCGATTACAATCCTGTGAGATCAGCTCAAAGAAAAGTAATAGGGAATTAATTTTTAATTAGTTGTCTAATACTAGTTATACCTGCTAGCAGATTCTCATGCAAGAGTTCATTTTAAAAGATACTTTATCCACCTTTGCTTTCAATATAACCAAATTCAGATACCAAATTGGTATGTGATTACAAAAACAAACAAAAAAGAAGATGATAGAAAAGTGTATTTCTACCTTAGATACAGCAAAACGGAGGCTTCTTTAAAAACAAGGCAAAAAATAATTTTAACATTATATAGTTAAATTGTTATTTCTTCATGTGATTTCCCATGGATATATGGCTTGCTTTTGATCCACTGCTTACATGGTAGAGCAGATTAAGCCTTTTGTCCACGGCAGGGAGGGGGAGATTCAAGGCTGAGGATTTTTTAATCCAAACCCCTAAGTTTTGATACACAGGAAATGTCATTGATGTGCCAGGAAAACACTGCTCTTTTGCACCTCTAATTACTGTAAACTGAAATTAATACTTGAACTTAAAATTTAATGTATGTAATTACTTAAATAATTTCATCCTGTTTTGTGTTGCTGAGTCACTGCTGCACTGTGCTGTACAAAAGTTCAGACAGAATAGAAAAGTTTTGTCTAGGCATTTACTTATCATTTCTTTACAGGAAATCAGATGTTTAAGTTTTATCAAGGTTAGCAAAAGAGAAAGAGGAGAAAGTTAGAAACCCTTCTTTTATTGCCTGGCTGGCAAGGAAGAGAGATGAAGTGGTGAAGTGTGACACTAAGCAGTCTAGGAAATGGGGAAATAACTTCTGATTAAATGCAGATGCTCAACTAAAGTTGCTGCTAATCACACCCACTGGATCCTACTGCAAAGAAGAAAAGAGTAAAGGCATGACCTCCGTCTACTTACCATTTACTTTACTGCCACATAATTCCTCATGTATAAATACTACAGTGAAATAACTTCCATCTTCTACAAATGTTTCTACATATAAGCGATGCCTTCTGTGGGAGGCTGCTAGAAGCTTCCTCTATATCTGATAAAGCAAATGCCAGCCAGCTCCAAGACAGGAAAAAAAGAAGAAAAGAGAGTTTTGAGGAAAGAACAATCAGAAAGTAGAGAAAGGTATTGGGCAGTTAAGAGCGTCAATATTTGAAAATGTTTAAGACGCCTGTCTTTCAAAAGAAAACACGGGAAATGAAATAAATTGAGCATGGAGTACTTTAGCAATCAATTAAGAAGCAACATAAAGTAATAACAATAGTGGGTTTTATTTTTAAAAAAAAAAAAAAAAAAAAAAAAGTCAAAGGAGTCTGCAAAGTAAAATGTGGAAAAACCAAAGATTGAAACCATTATTCCTGTAGCACACTATTAAAAATAAAAGAAACAAACTGTTGTTTTACAGCATTGGAATCGGGAAAACCATGTTCAGCCATTAAATTTAAAAAATATTGAGACGGTAAACTTCTCGGTGAGAGCTGAAGTGTACTAAACAAGTATGAACTGTGTAACACACAGCAATATTTTTCATGTTACAAAACTATGTGATTTGGTGACACACGTTAAGAAGCCGTGACTCAAACATCCTCCTTTGGAAACATTTATTTGAGATCTGATTGAGCATTTCTGTGGGGAATCTTAACTTAGTATGCAAGAAGATGGTGATGAGCAGAGCTGTTATTTTTCGTCAGGCCCATGATCCATGTAATCACAATCTCTCTGACTGGCCAGCGAAGACTAAGTAGTTCAGGAATGTTAGGATTAAAGCAATCACTGAGTAATACCTCTTGTTTATTAATACAGCATTAATTTATTCACTTACATAATGATATTTTTCCTTTACCCTCTATTTATTTCATAACTTTGTTTTTATTTTGTTTGGTTGTTTTTTAAAAAAATTTTAGTTCATGTCTTAGCCAGTCACTGAATCGACATTTTTCAGAGAATTTAAACTGGTTGTTCCCTTTTGTGACCAGCATGAGCTAAATCAAAGGCCAACTGTTTTTTCCTGGATACCTACTATTTCCCTCAGTGTCTTTGTGAAGAGTCTCACAGATTACTCCTAGCTGGGTTGGTTTGTTTGTTTGTTTTGGGGGGCAGGGGGGGGTTTGTGGGGTTTTTTTGGTTTTTTTTTGGTTTTTTTTTAAGAAACCTTGTTAAGAGTGAGTTTGTGACCAAGGGCTGCCAAAAGTAGGAATGAATCCAGCAGGCTTATTGCATGGAAGGTACACTGTACCTGGTACAGTGCTCATAGTATGACAAGAAGTATATAGAGCTTGTGGCATGTCCCCGTGGTCTACCATGATAGTCCCTATTCTTGCTTTTTTGATGAAACAGCAGGGGAAGACGTGTTTCAAAGAGTTTTGCTCATTTACCCTGAATTTTGATGTTGAATCCTTGCACAAGCAATCAGATACAAAAATGTGTTTACAAATACAAAGAAAATAGGGATATAAAACCAGAGTAATTTTTCCATTTACTTAGGGACAGATTCTGTTTTCAGTTATATCTGAGACACAACCTTGTTGACCAATGAACATTACTGAAGGGCTGAATTGGCCTAAGGCTCAGTTGGTCCCTTCTTTTTTTAATAACATGATTATTTGGAGAGGCAGCTGTAGGGTAGTCTTAAAGCAGAGGTTAATAATCTATTTGTGTTACATTTCAGGCTAATAAAACTGTAGCATCTGTGTTTGATGAATTGTTGAAGAAGACAGAAGATCCTGGGTCAAGTAGTAAAGAAGACATGATAAAGACAAACTTACTACAATTAGTGTCACTAGGGTGACATATGGTAGCTTATAATTAGTTTTCTGCAAGGGAATTTGGAACAGTCAGTAGAAAAGATAAGTAATGAAGTTAAAAAGAAGCATGCTGGATACAAATGAATGAAGAAAGTGATTAAGAAGGATAAGGTGACATTAAATACTGCTTTGGTTATTTTAAGTATCAGTGATGTCAGAGAGAACACAGAATTCATATTGCAGCTGTAGGTTTCTGGGGAGACATTATTGCTTCTGCTAATGACTTGAGGGTTTACTTCCACTTTTAAAAGCAATGGGTGCATTGTGAAAATGTGTATCACTGTTGCAGGGGCTTTACATTGATTATTTTCACAGGAACAGGCTTCAAAATTTCACAGCAATAAAAGAATATAGTAAACAAACTGAAATGCTTCCAGAAGACAACAGACAGTGCTTTATATAACCCTGAATAATTCAGAACACAGTCATATTTTGAAAAGCAAAAGGTACTAAAAAGTGAAATGGGAATTCTGGGGAGAACTTGGGGTTTTTTTCCATTAGCTGTAGTGGGCTTGGGACAGGCCAAGACAAAAATCTCACTGGAAAGTAACTGCATGCTAATGAAAAAGTAGTGGAAGAAATTAATAGATATATAAAAGCTTTCGAATGGCAGTACTTTTGTCTCAGAAATTAGGTCTTTTAAAGACTGTTGAGAATTGTCTGCTTCTGTCTGGGGAGAATTTGGTCAGATTTCAGTTTCAGAGACATTCTTCTCATCGTAAGTCCATATTTAGGCACAGATTTCCAAGCTGATGATATGCTTGAGAGAAAAATTTATCTATCTCCATCTCAAGCTATTTGAAAAGTTCCTATTGGTTCCAAACAGGGGTTGGAATGGGTTATGTGTAAGAACGTAGCTCCTAATCTCTCTAGTAGAGCAAGTAATTTTTGCATCTTTAAAATAAAGTTTTCTAGCACTGCCAGATAAACCAGTTTCAGCTGCTAAACATGTTATCAAACAAAGAGATCCTAAGCTAGATGTGCTAGAACACGGCAACATGGTTTAAATAGCCAATACTGAGCAAAATATAGTAAAACAAAGACACAACTGTAGAAAGTAAAATGGGATCAACCCAAAATAAAATTAACCTCAAATGCTATCTGCAGCAGTATCTGCTGTATCTGCTGTATCTGACTAGTGCTTTGGCAGATGTTAATGAAAGTTCCTATTGGTGTAGGTAGGGAAACGGGATATGATCAAACAAGGAGGAGCATTTCACTCTTGTAGTGTGACGAACTATTGCCTTTTTGCACCTCTTATGTGCTATCCTTTGCCCTGTTAAAGCTGTTTTCTGGATTAGAAAACAGCACCTAGATTTGTCTGCATTCAGAACAATTTTGTAGCTAAAACAGTACACTTATTTGTTGTGCAAAAATACTGTCCTGGTTTGAGTTTGAACAGAACTCATTCTGTTCGGTGATTTTACTTTCCAGCTAAGTCTCTTCTAACTGCGCTTACTGAAGTGAACAACATATTTTTGCAGAGTGTCTGCTTCTAGCAGTGATAACACTCCATGTTTAGAGTAATGAGCAAGGATTGGAGTGCAGACGAGGTCACTGCTAAATCTCATGTCCCACATGGGGGCGACAGAAAGTAAATGGGAGGAGAAGTATGAAGTAAAGTGTGGAGAGGAACAGACAGGACAGGTGACCCTAAACTGACCAGCAAGTTACCCTATTCCATATACTTCATGTTCAGTATGGAGGTAAGGGATCATGAGAGTTAAATTCTCATTTTCAATGGCTGGTGTCCAAGGAGGACTCTGTCCATCCTGCCTTCAGTCCCAATTTGTGTGTTCCTGAATCCACTTCCCAAATACAGCTCTGGAATCTGTTTCTCATCTGCGGCTGAGTCCAGGTTGGGACTTCCCCAATGCCTGCACCACAACATCAGTGATGACAGGTGACGTAATTCCCATCGGGGGAGTGGGAAGGGAGGATAGGGGTTGGGCTTGACACTGGTTTTGTATATATTTGTATAGATTTCATTTTATTATTATTTTCATTAAAGCTGTTTCATTTTTCTAATCCATAAGTCTCTCTCTTTTACTCCCTTTCTTTTCCCTTCGGGGAGGGAGAGTGTCTAATAGAGAGCATCTGTTACAGGTTGCAGGGAGTGCCCTCACCCCAGTATTGACAAATACTGTAAAAATATTGATACAAATAGCAACATAAAGTTATGGGGAAGCAAACCAAATGGTCATTGATCCTTGGCTGGTATACTTTGGCACAGTGTCCTACTATTTGCAAGACACAACCTCTGCTGTGGCTATCAAGCTCTGTAATTTTGGGTTTGGAGATTTTCCTTCTTAATCACATTTAATTCATGTCTCTCAAGCTTCCCTTTGATATAGTGCTGTTCCTGTGAGTGACTGAGGTGGAAGAGTAAGATAATCATTCACAGAATCACTATGCTTTTGCAGAAGGAATTTTCAGATAATATTTTCATCTACATTTCTATTTAAATAAGTGAAGAAGAGGCAAAAGGTTTCCTGACAAAAAGGATGTGTCATTTCTTCTTTATCGACTTTACAAATTGGTATACATTCATAGATTAAGAAGCAGCCAAATGTAGGGGTAGTTACAATGCTCGTGTATTCACATCAGCATAAAGTTTAGCAATCTTATTTTCTGCCTCTGAAAGATGAGAGCAATCAGTCCTTAACAGCTGGCACATGTAATAGGACACCGTGCTACCACTATGTTATGTATTATTAATTCAGTTTTGATAATGCTGCAGACTGTAGATAATGCTGTAGGATAGAGGGGTGATGACGGAAGGAGGAAGAGGATATCAAGTGAAAACCAATTGGAATCAGTTTCAAAGCAAGTGAAAGAGGGAGGTCTTCATGCACTAGGTAGCCAGTTAGTGCAACTCCCTGCCAAATGTTGCTGTGGATAGTAAAGATCTACACTGATTGAAGAGGAAGACAGAAAATGTGATGGAATAGAAATCAACCAAAGATTATTAAATGTATAGAAACCATTTCCAGCTCAGGAAGAGCTGAAAATCCTTGAAGGCAGGAAGTTTTTAGGGAGAGACAATGTATATGCTTGGTCTGCTCTCACTCATACACTTCTGCCTGTGATCCCTGATGGACACTAGATTCAGAGCTTGACACACTTTTGCTGTCATCCAGGATGGCTTTCTAGTGTTCCTCAATTTTAGGATTCAGAGTTTAGTATTTATGGAATACAGTAATTACTAAATTTCATTTATCATACTTTACATATGAAGTGTAGATATATGAAATATTCCTTACTTAATAAAAAAATACACTACAAATATGCATAATCCCTCATTTTCTTCTGATGTAATATTCCATGAAAGAACAGTGATCACACTGTATCATTGTCTGTCTCCCTATGAACCAAAATTTAATTAGCAGGAAAGCTTAAACTAAAGGTGTTTAGAAATTAGATTTTTGTAAGGGAATTCCAATGCTGTGCTTTGTAGTGGCTTCATTTGCCTAGGGTGGGTAATCAGAGTTTTCTTAATACCAGGTGTCTTCACTGGGTATAGAAGCATTCAAGAATTTTGGTGACATGACATATGCTTTTTTTATAAAAAGTATTTCTCTAGCCTAAAATCAAATACACATGGACAAACCCCAAGTGCCCTGCAGTGAAAATCAGTGCAGGAAGAATGGTTCACTCATACAGATTAAACTGTGGCTTTGGATTCCAACTATGTAACCACCCCAGCCCCATGTATAGCACACTGAAGGTTTTCCAAACATGAAACATGTGGCCAGTAATACATCATTTTGGCTGCCTTTCTGATAGCATCTCATAACCCCATCAGTTTTTTTGCCTTGATATGATAAACAGTGCCATGCGTTATGGGGTGAGAACTCTCTGATTTATGAACATTTCAAACGAGCAATGTGTACTTGTTCATTTGGTATATGCAAGAACGAATTCTAGAAAAGCTCATATGCCTTTTGCATTGGCTTGTTTGATGAAATGTACAAAATTGAGTTTTAATATTTAAAACTTGTAGAATTTGATCCTTTTCTGAAGCCTGGCTGAAACTCCCTGAAATCAGTGGGATCCTTGACTTAATTTTGGTTGGTCTTGCATCAGCTTTTTAATTATCACAAAACAAAGGTAGATTATTTTTACAGAAGATATTATATATGGCTATTATGGCCATAGTAGCACAAAACTTTATATTTAATGCTGCACTGTAGTATTATGTGGATCTGTTTTAAAATTTATTTTAAGTCGCCAGTCTGCACATTTAAATAGATTCCTTTTATTCTCTTTTCAATTATTAATCTCTGATGTCCATTAGGGTTCTGCTGCTTCATGACCCTAATTCATCTATTTGTGATTTATCCTCTTCTTACAAATAGTCATTGTGGTTTGTCCTTGTAATACCCTGCTCTGTAGCACACGCCCAAACCCTGACAGGCAAACCCAGTACACACACCAAACCATGACTGGCTAGAAGCACCATGAGTACTCTTTACATTCAGCAAACTCTGAAGTATTATCAGTGCAGAGGCATCATATACCTGAAACTTAGAAATTTTAGGAATTCATATATTTCTCCTAGGCTGCAATCCAGAAAAGAAGTTTTCTGTTTTGTGAATCACATTTCCACAAGTGTTCAGTTCAGTTCATTTGCTGAATTTTCTGCCTGCAGTCCCAAGGTGGTTCTTTTCACAGCATTTTTTTCTTCCCCTCCTTGTGACCCCAGTATTAACATCTAGACAGCAGCTTGCTGTGTGTGCAGGTCATTGTCCAATTAATTGTATCATACGGTTTCTCAGACTAATGCCCTTTAGAGTGTTTGAACTGGCAACACTGTTCTGATATTCTAACAATCAGAAACAATTTCCCTGATGATTGGGTTTGTTTTTATTTTGGGAGGGCCTTGATGTCATTTAGCCTTTAAAGTTTACAAGGGACTTGTTTCATAACAGAATTATGTGTGTGATTACTCATGAAGCATCTCCCTAGGGACTATCTTTTGTGCAAGTTTTTTACAGACACCTATGTGGCCGAATGGTTTGCTCTGCAGTTGATTGCCTGGGATCATCCTGACATCAGACTGTAGCAGATATCCATAGGAATTTGCTGTGTCCCTTTAGAGGAAAGCAAACTTTGCTTCCTCCCCTCCCCATTTGGAATGACTGAGAAGAAACCTCTAATAGAGTTTGCAGAGATTTCCTTACCTATTATGCTGCACTGCAGGTTTTCCTGTAGGAGGGGTGCTCAGACTCACTTCTCTCTGTTTTTAGTCAAGCCATCTGTAACAATAGCAGAAAGCTGATGAAATAGCTGAGAGTGGGGAATGACTGCTGTTTGTTTAGTTTTCTGGTCTGTTACAGTATTTCCTGCAGAACATTAATCTTATGTTTCCAAGATGTGTATTACATGGAGCAGCATGATCATGTAAGCACAACAGTTTTCCCACAAGATGTTCAGTTGCTGTCTTCAAAAGGTTCAATGTGCATGCTTTCAACTTTTGCTGTGTTTAGTTGGAACTGAAAGAATTCAGCACCCTCCAATTCCGGTCTCTAAAATCCCAACTGCAGTACAGAGAGTCTGAACAAAAATAGCTTTGAACTTCACACCAGATTCTGTCAGGACTTTGAAATGTATATGAGGTGATCATACAGCAGCTCTGACCTAGAACTTATTCATATGACTGGTAACTGTGAGAGACCAATACCCCACACCCTCCAGTTTAAGAGCCTCCACTTCATTCATTCTGCTCCGAGCACTTTTATCTAGAGTCCAACCATACCATATGCAAATGTAAATGGAGCTTCCAAACATCTTTTAACTTCCTGTGGGTTGAAACCTAAAATACAATCTACTACTAAGCCAATACTGGGAATGTCTTTTCCACCACTCTTCACTCTTTGAAGTCCATCCACAAGTTACATGCTTCACGTGGTCTCAGAGCTTTGTTATCTTGTAAAGGTGCTACCTAAATAGTAAGGTCCTTGGTATTATGCACAGGAGAAAAAGAAAGGACAGTTCTTTAATTTGTCCCCCTTTTCCCTTGAGAACTTTTTATGTCCCAGGCAGTGGAGCTAAGAAGTACATTTATTTTGAAGCTGATTTCATTTTATCATTTTTTTTTTGGGTCTTATTTTTTATGACACAGCCTTATTAAACTTGATTCCAGCTCATACTATAGTGGCTGATGCATTATCAAGGAGAAAAGAGTTCTTAGGCAGCCATACTATCATAACAAAAATCAGTCTCAGTTTTTAAGCCACATTCATTGTCACAGCTCTGAGGTTCAAAGAAAAATTCTGGATCAGATGCAGCTGAACTCTTGGTCATAAAATCTATAGCACAGGCTATGAAAAACAGTCTTTTTTTCTGTTTTTATATTTTGAATTAATGGTCTTATAGTGCCTGCAGAGTTACCTGATGAACTATCTTAGGGCATCATCTCTTGATATGTAACTGCATTAAAATGTAAGTTTAGTTTATGAAGTGATACCATTTGCTGGGTTTATCAGTGTCATACAATCTAAACATAGCAAACTTGCAACAATTCTTAATTTCCCAGGTGCAGTTTGGAAGAAATCTTCTCATGAAAATGAAAGCTGCTTTCCTTGGAATCCTAATTACTACAATGTGCCTAAATTTTCCTTTAGTAACGTGGAGTATCTGCAGCACACTGACATCTCTACTGAGAAAATAGCTGAGCCAGTTGGAGGCATGTCCTTACTCGCAAAGGTCAGCCAATGTGAAGTGTAACAGCTATTATTTTGGGCTTTCAAAGACTGGGAAGACTGTACAATGTTTTTTCCCTTCTCTCCCTAGAGAAAGGACAAATACCAAATGGGCCCAGCTGAGATCTGTAAACTTAACAGCTAGACATTGGGAATAAACGATCTGAGAGCAGTGGACACCACAGATTTTTACTTCAAGACTAACTTAAGGGCACCTCTTCATGTGGGCCGCTTTTCCTTTCTCTTTTTACCCCCAGGAATACTCAGCTATGGGATTGTATGTGACTTCTTGCCCTGTATTTAATATGATCTTTCTTTTCTTTTTTTTTCTTGTCAGAAGTAGCTTTTAAATCTTTTATGTCTCCACTGCAGCCTTGCTTGTAGAGGTTTTCTAGCTATTGCACTCAATTAACACAGCTTCTACCCCAGTCAAGCACAGAGTCTGGCCTCAGTCTGGGTCTCTGGTAGCAGTGACTACTCTCAAGTTTATATGCACATCAGAACACAGGATGCGTCTTCTTACAGTCCCATTGTACTTAACCCTAAAATTTGTCGAGCCTTCAAGTGCTCCTGTCATTAGACATATCATGAAGGGTATAATGGAGGTTGGCCATTTCCATTATCCTCTTGCTGTTCAAGAAAAATGTTACAGCAGATGGTCCTGAGTCATCATTTTGGCATGCCTTGATGCAGGCAGCAGCAGTTTACTATGGAGACATTATTTTAGTTTAGCATTTGCTTGTTAACTCAGATAATGGTGAACCAGGTTTGCAGGCAAGGTTTCTGCACTTTTTCAACTAGGTGAACAATCCAGACAACAAAGGGTGCATTTTTGTGTCATTATTTGGATATAACTTCCACAAAATGAATAAGAAATTAAGATTCTGCTGTGTAAACTACATCTGCAAGATCCAGCAAAGGGCCATGAAGAAAAAAAAAAGAAGCTATTATATCCAGCCAAGCAATGCATATTCAGTCTAAGAAAATGAATACATTAGTGAGTTTAGGTTGCTGTCAAGAATCCTGTTTAGCTGTGCCCACAATGCTCCAAATTTGAGATTGACCTGCAGCAGCTTTGATTTTTTTGAATACATTTGCAAGTATTAAAATAATGGAACTTCTTAAGATCTGAGCTTCAAATGTGTCCCTTTGCCACTACTGCGATGGAGCTGAAGGAAATGTTTCAAGGAAGGTATTTCCAGAAAGGGAAAAAAAAAAAAAAAAAAAAAGTCTCACTCTACAATGGAAAAGATATTCCTCATTTAATGGCTTAAAACTATGTTTTTCATTCAGTTCTTCAACATTCTGCCTGTGTAGCACTGGCTGCTTGAGACTTAATTGGAAAGTTCTGATATGACATGAAGACTACTGTTGACTAAGTAGAGCTACCAATACTCTTAACATTAAGCCTATGTATCAATACTGTGTTGGGCAGCGACCTTAATATCTTAGCTCTTGAAGATAAGCTTTCAACCAGAAGCTCACAATGATAGAGGTAAGCAAGGACTTAACCACTAGTTGCCTATGATGTGAGGTTTTTACCCTGTGCCTCCACCAAGCTAGTGTTTCATTCTGCTTCTTTAGGTTTAACCACATAGGCCACTCAGTGACTTTTATTCTGTATGACCTGAAAGCCATTGCATAAAAGACATTTCTTCTGGGAATGTCATCACATGAAGGGAGCAGAGGTTATTGCTGTTAGCACAGATAGCTCCTAAAGGAGCAGGAAAGAAAGACAGCTGTCATTTTCAGATCCCTCACAATCATCTCTAAAACTGTTTCACATGTTGAGGGAAATAGCATACACTTTTCAAAGGCATGAAAAGAGACTCTCATACTGCAGCAGTGGAAAATTTCTCTCTACATAGTGCACAGGTAGTCATTATGAAGGTAAATACTTATAATAGCTTCATAAAACAATTATACTGTGTTACTGTTACCAAGTAACTTCAAGGATTGCAAAGAATAAGAATGAAAAAACCTTACTCAAATGCAAGCTCAATCACTTTTTATACAGAAAGCACCCTCAGGAAGAACGTAATTTATATTCATATGTATTTTTTACCTGTCATTCCTTCAGCTTGATGGATGTCAGAATACTACATTTTTGCTAGACTTGCAATTGCTGGAGAACTTAAATACACCCTGTGATTATATGCTGCAGGGCCGACAGCTGAAAAGCCAAATGGCCATTGCAATGCTCCTGGCAACAATATTCTTCCTTTGTGGCAGAAATTCAGGTGCTTGTCTTCAGCTGCAATTAGCATTTGATGTTCAGAATAGGCTTTGCTTTCTCTTCCTCCCTCTCCTCTTCTTTCTCTCTCCTTTTAGGC
This sequence comes from Merops nubicus, assembly GCF_000691845.1. Taxonomy (NCBI): domain Eukaryota; kingdom Metazoa; phylum Chordata; class Aves; order Coraciiformes; family Meropidae; genus Merops; species Merops nubicus. The sequence continues at coordinate 6,916 of NW_008620948.1, read as the reverse complement.
CTTTTGATACAGTCAGAACACTGCATAATTTATCATTTCAGCCAGATCAGAAAACAAGTTTCCTACTACATTACTTGATGTTGTGGAGTTGCTGATCCCTTTCCTGTTAAGAAAGGGCATGGCAAACTTTTGAAACTCATAACCTTGTAAAGATACCAAGAAAGTACTGGCAATGTATACAAAAGGAAGTGTTAAAAATAATATTTAATTGACTAGCAGGGAACCATTATAATTACCAATAATGGAGTGACTAAAAATAAAATGTTGCAGAATATTATAACCCAGATTAAATATATGTTTATGGATATAGATTATAGATCTCTTTAAAATGACAGTTTTTTACTTACAACTTCTGAAAATTATTACATAGAAAATGTACATAAAACATAAGTACATTTTTCTTGCTCATGAGTAAAAAGAGGACCAGTAGATGGCAAAATAAGCATCTGTATTATATATATCTTTGTATGTAGAGATATCATATGGAACCTTGCATCTGAATAAATAAATAATTTTCATTTAATTTTCAACTCATTTCCTTGGAGATAGATGATAGCCCTCCTGGTCTAGCAAGAGCTGACATGTCACTTCAGAGCAACCAGAAATCTCAATGGCAGTTCTGGTGGACAAGGGTTTTTTTACTGCACTGGTGTATATATAACCAGGTATAACATGGACATGGATGTTAGAGCTGTTCAAACTGTTACTGTTTGGATAGGCACTAACTAACTCTAGAAGTTCTACTCAGCATCTTCTGCACATTCTTGGAAGCTTTGTGTCCCATAGCAATTACTAAAACTTTAACAAAATCCACTACATACGTAATTCTGTTATGACTCACTTAAAGCACTTCAGCTAGGTGGCACTTAACCTTCATCAGGAAAAAGCATGTCTAATCAGAAACTCAGCATAGCATTTAACTGTTTGCTGGTCTGACAGCATAGTCTAGGATATTTTACTGTTCTTGGTAGCTAATGATTTCCTAAGTCTGGGCAAAACACCGTTAAAACCTAATACTATCGTGATTTCTTCACCACTTTAATTCTCACTTTAATGGCTCCTATTTTGGAAAAGTTGAAGTAAGAAACCAGTGTTTTATAGAGAGTGTTTGAAATATAGCCATCAGATGTAAAGCAGAGATTACTAATGTTAACAATGAGTTTTAAGGTGTTACATGACCTGACTAGTCAAGAAGATGGAGACAGACATAATCACCAGTCTTCTGTGGTTTTATATATAGTGCTCTAAACCACTTGGTCTTGTTTAGAGATTGGACAGTGACATGGATTCAGTGAACCACTGGTCTGATTTAGCATGATCGCCCCCACATCCATTTTCCTGGTTTATTGAAAGGCTGGGAATAAAAATTGTAATAGTTCTTGGGGATCAGTATAAAAGCAAACACAGTACTTTATGACATGAAAAATCAGTGCCCCTTCTAACATTTAAAAAAAATCGCATTAGTATAATTTTTGTTGCAGTGTAGTATTCCTGTGTAGAATACAAAAGATCAGACAGAATTTTTAAAAAATTAATATTTCTAGAGAAATTTTAAAATACTTCAAAAAAAGAAACCATACAGTAATATCAGTGGTCTAATATTGTCATTGGATCAGCAAGAGAAAATTCTCAAAACTTTATCCAAAAATATCGCTGTTGAAACTGATGTCAGAATAAATAAATTCTACTTCAGGGTCATTAGAAATAGTTCCACTATAATAAGTCTTTCAGATATACACTGCACATCTATATGAAGCTGCCCAGAGTGCTTCTCTTCAGGATGTTCTTTATTCCATTCCCTCTTCACGGTTGAAAGGAACTATAAAATCATGTAAAGTTGAAAGACCAATAGGTAATTGTGTCATATCTGTCATCTCCTAGTTCAACATTTTCATGGGATGATTACCATGATTCCTGAACATATTATTTTTGTGCATAAAATAAAAAAGCAAATGCAATAATACTATTATAAAATAATACCTGAAAAACCCACACCAAGTTAGTTACTGCACTTTCCCATTTGGAAAGCCCTCTGCTGCCCACAGCTTGCATCGGCAACTCCATATTTAACAATAGGTGTGGGAGGCAGAAGAGGGAATTATTTACAGTCATATTTTCTAAGAAAAAAAAACCAAGACTGTTTGCTCACAGCTGCTTGAGGTTTCCTTATCTTCATGAGGATACATTGATACAAGGTTATTTAAAGGCAAAAGGAGAAACCATCTTACTATTCTTCTAGGAAGTTATTCATCTATGTTTCCTTTGCCTTCCCAGGAAATGAAACTCAAATACATATTTAAGTACTTTCCTGCGTACAAGGCACATGTTGTGGCTGCATTTGGAGCACTGAGGTCATTTACAAATAAGGGCAGAATGCTAAGTTAACAAGGCTGACATACACACGTTCTAACATACACACAACTGAGGCTTTAAGGTAAGCTTCACTTCCCCCACAGCCATTCCAAGGTAATGCAATGACACTGAAGTGCCATTCCGCTGTTTTGTTTTGTCTGGCTTAGCTTTTAAAACCACAATTCAGAAAGTTTCTTGCAACAGGTGAAGAAGAGGATGCACAAACTATTGGAATTGCAGTTTCTCTGATGTAAAGTTTAGAAGAAAACCAGTTAAGAATAAGCATACTTCTGAACACTGTTTTCTGGTGTACATTGTAGAGGAACTGACATGAAAAGAACTAACTGGGCCTGGCTGTTTACAATGTCACTCTCCACTTTTATGTTAAACTTGAACTCATTGCTCAGTGAGACATACTTTGACATCGCCTCAGTGAAGAAAATGTAAAAAAAATCCTATTAATTTCTAGTTATTTTACTAAGATTTAAAACAGGTACAAAGAACATGGAAGTGGGGACAGGCCATGGCCTGACAAAAGTGCACATGATCCCAGACAAAGTCTAGACATTTTGCCTTGAATTAGCATTGTGATGTCTGTTAGCACTGTGGAATTAATTGGCCTTTTCATATGCAGAAAAATTTGGTATTGTATACTACTTCCTGCCAAAGCAGACTTCTGAGAATCTTACTGTTACTGTAACATCAGTCAAGATTCCAGGAAATAGTATTATTAATAATATTAAAGACAGACTAAATGACTCAGTTTCTCTGGATTGTGATCGTAGCTGAGTCAGTCTCAGAAGCAGGACATATTAACGTGGACTAAGAACATAAACTCAATATATTTTCATGAATTATAGAAAAAAAAATTGATTAAAGTACCTTGAACTACCTGTTGACTCTTTTCCTCGTTGAATGGAAATGCCCAATAGCATGATGTTCATTTGTTAGCTCACATTTCTCTTCCATTCCTCTTCATGTTGAACTTCACTCAAAATTCATTACAAGGGACTAGCATAATTGCAAACCTCCATAGTACACATTGCCTCTCCCTCATAGCATTAGTTTTCTCTGTCCTTCCTTTCCTTGCCATTTTTAAAATGTAAGCACATAGTCTTTGGATCTGTCATGGTGAAAAACTGACCATTTACATTTGTCTGTTTGTCTTTTCAAAGTCTAGATAATACTGAATAACTGTGCCCATAAAACATTATACATAATACATTTCAAAAGGTGATGAAGGACACTAAATATGTTTGCTTGCTTATTCTGGCAGGTGTGCAAAGTTTACCATATGTGACAATGATTATCATATTTATTTTGAAGTGGTTGGTGGACCACAAATAAACATTAGCAGAAATTCTAACCTTTCCATGTTAAAATAAAAAATCTCAATACATTATTTAAAATGACACTAGCAACTCAAACATAAAACTTTGCATTTGAGGTTCATGTCAATGTGCTTTTGATATGTGCATCACTATTGTAGTTTCATTATGCTTGAAAATACAATGTAGGAACAGCAGGATAGTAACTCTGGGAAGTTAGGTAGGCTAGGATTTGATGTCAGTGTAATCTCAACAGTATTCTTCCTTCTGAGCATTTTTTTATCGAGGAAATACGTTCAGCCACTACCTCTCTGGATATCTGAACGTGTGATAAAAGTATTTTGCTTTAAAGTTACAAGGGATGCACCACTTGACAATGTAAATGGTCTTAAAGCAAATGGGAAGTGAAATGGATAGCCTTGAGTCACAATGACACAAAGCATCTTTTCAAGCTGTGGTAACATGGTTTTGCCCTACCAGACAAGTAGCAAAGGATTATGGGTGGAGGAATATATGAAGGACTAATTTCACTCATCACAGAAAGGCAGCAAACTCCACTTTTAGCATCTTTCTAACAACACAGAAGAACGCTGTACTATATTGGCCCTCTCCGTTTTTTTTCCATCCATTCATCTTTTATAAATATTTATTTTGTCCACTGTCAGCATATAATATCATCTATGATAATATCCAAGCAAGATTTATTTTTTTCTGTAGTTTATTGGTTCTACTTTTTAGGTTAGGGAAGCTTCTAGCAGAAATAAGGAGATGCTGCTAGAGTGTTTTCATATCTGTTAAAATATTTTATGCAGTACTCTAGATCTCCTTAATTATTACAGTGTTTCATGCAGCTTTGTAGTTTTGAAACACCAATTTCATTATCTCACTTTCTATTCTTTTTCCCTCTTCCCATGGTAGTTTAAATGAAGCCTTTACTATTACTTTCCTTATCTATCAGTCTGTTTTAACAGTTCAATATTTGAGTTACTTTATCCTCTATACATCAAAAAATGGCTGATTTTATTACTGTTGTATATCTTGAAGACAGAGATTTTGTATCTCAAAAAAACATTTCTCTATTAATGACAATACTTAGTGAACATGTGCTTAAAAGTCTTTACTGTCCAGGTGATAAATAGCTTCTAATTACTGTTGTATTTCTTCCTCTTTTTCCATTCTTTCCAGGGTGTAAATGGTTGTCTTCTACACTCATTAGTGTTCCCATATCTGTATTAGGGACACATTAATCAATATAGAGTAACAACAGAACTAGAGGGAATGGGGCAAAGCTGGCAGTGGGCAGAGTCAGGCTGGATGTGAGGAAGAAGTTCTTCCCCATGAGAGTGGTGAGACCCTGGAATGGGTTGCCCAGGGAGGTGGTTGAGGCCCCATCCCTGGGGGTCTTTAAGGCCAGGCTGGATGAGGCTCTGGGCAGCCTGATCTAGTGGGAGGTGTCCCTGCTCATGGCAGAGGGGCTGGAACTGGGGGATCCTTCTGGTCCCTTCCAACCCTGACAGATTCTGATCTGTTTTAGCAGAGGACTTTAGAGCCCTAATGGCTCAATGGTTGGACTTGATGATCTTGGAGGTCCCTTCCAACCTAAAGGATTCTATGATTCTATGATAATCCAACTTTATGTAAGATCTTATCTCCTAATCTTATGTTCAACTTGACACAGCATGCAGGAGAGCAGATAGCATACAGACGAAGCCTAAAGGGCTTTCTGATAACCACTGTTCTTCCACATCTGGAAGACTTCTCAACTTCTACACTGAAGTCTTGCAGTTGCTTTATGAAATCGTTGTCAGGGACTGGAGATTTGACCCAAAAGGGACTGCTGCTTAAGCAAGGTATTTTGAAGAATAGCTGGGTATTGACTTCTATTCCTCAGAGTGATTCTGGCTATGAACCTTTAAGTACTAAGTTTTTACAGATGCAGAGAAATATATATGTTCCATTGAATGCTAAAATGAATTCTAATTTTTTTTTAGATTTGGAGTATTGCTGTAGCTGTTGTAACTCTTGACAGAATTGCCTTGTCTTATGCCTTCCAGTTAATGGAAGCCAGGAAGCACTTGTAAGAAATGAAGTGTTTCCTCAGTCTGTAAACTGTTATTGAATCCAAGTATCCAGTGTATTGCTGTTAAAACCTTGGTAATGGTCTACCTTACCTGAACAGAGCCAGTCTCTTATTCACCAGTGCAGTGTTTTTGTACAAGTAGCTAGGAGGGGTCCAGGAAGTTGTGGAGGTGAGAGAGAGCCTGGGAAATGTCAGTGAGAGTTTTAGCAGGTTGGAATAGTTCAGTGAAGGTCAGGGTAAAGAAAAGGGCTGGGATAGCTTGAGGAAGCCTGTGTGAGCTCAAGATACTGAGAGCTGACAGTAGGCTTTCTGAATATCTCCCTAGAAGGATGAAGAAGGCCATAAAGGACTGAATTAGAGTTTTAGAGAACAAAGCGGCCTTTGTTAAGGGTTTCAGAGAATACTGCAGGCATCATTCAGTTTTCAGCATGACTCATCCGTGCCTCAGTCTGTTCCTCAGAGTGACAAAAGGTGTGAATTAGGTAATACATTACTATAACCAGTAATGCACTAAAACTAATCTTGGTGTTTCAGACGTTTCCTGACTGTTTTCCCAATAAATTTGTTGTTCATACTGGAACTGAACATTATCTAGCAAGTGAGTATAAAACCTCCTAGATTTTTGTAACTGACGCTAAAGGAAAAAGAAGCTGTATGTAAAAAATGAAGACCATTAAGTAATGAAAAATACCTTTGTTTATAAAAGCCAACTTTCCTGCTAGCAACCAAAACAAGAGTTAGTACAACTCAGCAGGTACTCACAGTTAACATTATATTTTTCTCCTAAGTTACAGCCTTGATCCAAAAGCCAGGCTGTGGTATGGAGGAAGAGAGAAGAGACAACAGATTCCCTTGATGTCAGCAATCCTGGTATTAGGCCTATTACATTGTTTTATTTTTCTAGGAATCCTACTAACAACAGAGAGTGAAGAAATACCAAAAGGAAAAGAAATTTGGCTACTGTGTTGGTTTACACTGAGCTATACTCCAATTTTCATAGTGAAAGTGGAGAGACATAAACCCACAGAGGCCATCAATGAATATAGCCCTCATTAATGTCATTGACTATTAAAATTGTCTAAGCATATGGCCTGAGACAACCTAGAAGTGTCAAAAATATTTGACCTGCTATAGAATCATAGAATCATTTAGGTCG